>NW_020214555.1:531483-546461 GCF_003070985.1 Temnothorax curvispinosus
TGGAAATTGTCTTTATATCAATATCGAGCAATAATGTACGCGTTCCTTAGACGACAACTGGAAGAAAAATGCATATCCCTTCAAGAACTCGGTAACACATATAGAATAGAATTTATTATTTCAGCGTTTATAGCCAAGAACGGACTTGGTTTACATTTTTCCTTAACCTCATTCATTCACATCCACACCTTAAGAACCGTCTACCTACAATAGCCGTAAGAGTATGCAGTAAGACGTAAACAGTAAGTTATTGACCAACCACAGTCGATTATTCTTAAATTGTAAAAATCCCATTAGTCAGTAGTTTACTGCTTACGTCTTACTGCATACTCTTACGGCTACTGTAGACGGTCCTTTATATAACTAAACGCAACTCACTGTATCTTTGTATTAACACGTATAAATAATTTAGTTAGATAAATGTCCATGTAATGATTTTTCACTGTTAATACTTATTGTTTATACAGAAACGACACCGGCCGAACCCGCTACAAGTATGAATATTAGTCCAAAATTTTTGAAAGTTTTACAAATGTCGTTTGAAGTAAAGTACATGGATGAAGACATTACCCTTGCTGAGAAGAGAGACAAAATCAAAACGATAGAGGAGAGAATGAGTGTGTTACATCATAATGTAATCGACGTTTCAACGGATCCAAAATTTGATGATATTGTTGCTTTAGCGACAGCTTATTACAACGTTGGCTTGGAATATGTTATTTCTACGGATACTGACGATTTATCTGTTGCTGTACTGTGTTTTTCAAGATGTGTGGACATTTTGAAAGAAAAAATGTCGGACCGTAAAGCTATATTGACATCTATAGGCGCGCTTAACGAATTGAATTCAGTTTATGAGAAAATGAACAAAAAGACTGATAGCGAATTGAATACAGCATTGAAATTATATATGACATACACACAGGAGGAGAATTATCGCGATCCCATCCACATAGCAAGTCTTGTTGGTATTGAAGAAGAAGAATCGAATCCTAAGATTATCTTGAACACTCTACATCATACAACTTTACAGAACTTAAGACTTCAATATCTTATAAGGCCGAAAGATAAGCATCTATTTGTAATATACATGAATAAGATATTAAACACCCGATTGACAGACATAGTATCTAACGATACAAAATTTGATGAAAAGTGTCTTAATATGGCTTTAACCTTATTTGAGCTTTCTAAATACTTTCTAGCAAACGATCGTTTCACTGAAGCTAAAAGTCACATTGCGATCGGAGATTATGTAATATTCAGAGTTGCTGGAGAGATATTGAAAATGGAAGAGAAAGATTTTTTTTACTTGCATAAAAGTTTGAATTATACCATTGCCGTTAATGCTAAATCTTGGGGTTCTTATGGAGTTTCTCTTTTACGTTTCTGGATGAAAAAATTCTCACAGAATAAAGGAAATAAATCTTCTGAGATACAAGATCTTATGTCAAAATTAGAAATCAAATCTGAGAAGTCAAATTTAATATTTTCTGATTTGTTAGAAAAAGAATTGGAAGGTATAATTATTCAGTTTACAGAAACATGTATATTAAATTTGGCTGATGCTAAATCGATTTTTATAAAAACTTTGAGACAATTTGAAAAAGCGAAAGAGGAATATAAGGAATATTTTGCTTTAGACAATGGCACTGTAACTTATGCAAAGATAACACTTGGAATTTCGGATACATATAAATATTTAGCAGGTTTTGAAGAACAAAGAGATAATCAAATAAAACTACATAAAGGGCGAGTAAAATTATTAGAGGACGCTTGTAAGAAATTTCCTACAATAATTGAGGATGATACAGATTTACAAATTTACAAACGGATTTGGTACGAAGTGGTGACTTCATGTTCCACGGTTATGGATTTAATGGTCGAGGAAACATATTACGACGAATCATTTGAAGAAGTGTCAACGAAAGCTGATCAATATATGAAAATGCTCGCAGAAAATAGTGGTTTTTATTTAAATGCGGTTTAAACTTTTTTAATTTTTAATTCTAAGATTTGTACGTTTCTCATTATTTGTAACTTTATATTATTAGAGGATATTATTTATGTGCATGCCGTTAACGTATATGAGTTATATAAGAAACATGATTCATGATTAAAAGTTAAAAAAATATGTTTTATTAATTATCTGAATTAAATTTGTCTGAGAACAAATAATTTTTGAATTGAGTCATGTTCCTTAATATTTTCATATGATAGACATATGTGTAAGAATATCATTCCATTATTTATTTACGTATTTTTATAATTGACAATAATATACAGTAATATGAGAATACATGTTATACACATTATGTACAATTATATAAGAATATTTTTACTATATTAAGATTATATATAAATAGTATAATTTATATATACATATATACATATATATACATATATGTGTGTGTATATATATATAACATAAATTATATAAATATATAATCTTGTATATAAGCAAAAAAATTGTAAAAATTATCAATTCTCATAGAACTATGTTAAAAGAATATTAAGTAGAGAAATTGGAATTTTTTAGTAATTTACTCTATTTATTTATTAAGCAAGTTAAAGACAAATATCTTTTCTATAGATTTAAATGCATTAACAACAGACTCCAAGAGTATATTAATTTACCTTCTTAAAGAGACGTGTGTGATTCCAAAGTAAAGTGTTGCTGATAACTTGAAAGACTAGTGCCCTGATTGTGTCGAACGGATATTACGTGATTACAACCATTGTAACGTTCGCAGTAGCTCTGGCCAGAAACCTATTATCTCGTTTAAACGATCCCTCTAGATGCTGATAAAAATTATGCGAACTTCAATATCAATTTCAATGATTACAACCAAGAAACAGAGTACATTTGAATGTGTATGTACAACACAGAATGTATAATTTAAAAAGCGCATGCAGATAATCGAGCAACTATTAATATAGTGAATTTGAAATACACTAACATCACTTACAGAACTTTTTTAATTTTCTGACTGTTAGAAGTCTTATCTGCTTACTTTGTGTTTTACATATATTCCGTCTCTACCTGTTCCTTCTGGGATTTTCTCTATCGACTAAAAATTGAAGTTTATTTTAGTTCAATTAATAATATATCAAGTATTATTTATGAGTAATATTTGGCCTCCAGTTGAACCAGTATCTTTTGCAATACCATCAATTTTCTTATTAACACAAAAGGAATTTCAAATAGTTAGTGTCTAATAAATATTATAATTACATTATTGGTGTTAATTTAAAATACTCTGATGGGATATTTCAATTTGAGAGAAAGCAAGATCACATTTTTGATACGTGGTTTCAAACATCGCTACTGAATTCAAGCCAGTCCTAATATCCAATTCTTCAGCACCTTTTTATACCGTTCATACATTGTAAATTGTATCGCTACGTATTGCCCGGCCTGATTATTTGAACAATTGCTTTTATACAAAGTAAGGATATATTCGCTCGGGCGTGTCGAACAATTTCTATGAATCCCAAGAGAACGCCAGCAAAATTTTATGTATCTATTCATGTATGTCGTATACGAATATTTCGTATTATTTGCATCTGCTTATTGACAAAAAAATTTACATCTCCACCTAAATGTTTATACTGCTCGTGCTGTGGTTGGCTTTTGCTTGGTACATTTTCCATTACGGTGCGAATGTATATCAATGTTAACCTTTGCTCGCCACATTCTAGTAGCTGCTCAACGTTTTTTGGTTTTCTAGTTTTCACATAATAAGTAATAACATAATTTTCCTCATAATAATAACATAAGTTTCCTTAAAATACGATTAGTTTAAACTCATAATTTTCTTGATTTAATATTAGCATAAAAATATCTTATTCAGACTCTGTATTTCCAATTTCTACATTACAAACTTAACAATATTAATATTAACCTTTAAAGTGCATATTATACGTTTTTTCGGTACCTTCTAAGTGCATACGTGGCTCTTGTCACGTTCGACGCTATTTTTCCCTACCTTAAAATATTTTTAAAAAATCTAAAAAAATTCATGAAACGTTTGTCTACATTGTAGTTGACGATTTTATAGTTATTTTGCTAACCATCGTTTATTTAATTAGTATCTTCTAACAAGCTTGCAAATTTTACTGTTACAAGCAGATATCACGTAGGCTCGGGCACCGTAGACTCACGTATGCATGTTAAGGGTTAAGCAGGACTACAATAAAAAAAAGAAAAAAGAAAACCAATGGCAGAAATGCAAAGAATTGAATTTGTACTAATTTGTACTACCCAAAAAACTTTACATATTCATTCTTTCTGCTTCAAATAATCCCCAATTTAAAAAGGATGTTTATTCCAAGATCTTTTGGAAGAACATTCGAAAAGTAAATAAATAAATAAGTTTGACACTATCGGTCATTGAGTGGGATCTTATGTCTCTTTTGGAAAACGTATCTAATGTTCGATACGCAATTAGATATCCTATAGGAGAACGCGCTAGGGGCTCTAGATAAAGAGAAAATTTATCCCTATAAAATAAATCTTTCTATTGGATATATCAGAGGTATAAATCCCCTCCAATTTTCACGCATAGCACGTGTATGTAGAAATCCCCCACCCCCAGGATTAGAGAACGTTTAGTTTTGGAAGTCGGAACAGATTTACAAGTTTATACTGGAAATTGTCTTTATATCAATATCGAGCAGTACTGTTTGCGTTCCTCAGATAACATCTGGAAGAAAAACGCGCATCCCTTCAACTAGGTAACACATATAAATGATTTAGTTAGATAAATGTTCATGTAATGATTTTTCACTGTTAATTCTTACTGTTTACACAGAAACGATACCGGCCGAACTCGCTACAAATATGAATATTAGTAAAAAATTTTTGAAAGTTTTACAAATGTCGTTTGAAGTGAAGTACATGGATGGAGACATTAAACTTTCTAAGAAGAGAAACAAAATCAATGCGTTAGAGGAGAGAATGGATGTATTATTTCAAAATGTAATTGATGTTTCAACGGATTCAAAATTTGATGATATTGTTGCTTTATCGGCAGCTTATTACAACGTAGGTTTGGAATATATTACTTCTACGGATACTGACGATTTAAATACGGCTTTACAATGTTTTTCAACATGTGTGCAAATGTTAGACAAAAATATGATGAACCATAAAGCTATATTGACATCTATAGGTGTGCTTAACGAATTGACTTTAGTTTATGAGAAAGTGAAGAAAAAGACTGATAGGTACTTGAATGTAGCATTGAAATTATATATGACATACACACATCAGGAGGAGAATTATCCCGATCCCATCCATATAGCAAGTCTTGTTGGTATTATAGAAGAAGAATCGAATCCTAAAATTATCTTGAACACTTTACATCATACAACTTTACAAAACTTAAGACTTCAATATCTTACAAGGCCGAAAGATAAGCACCTATTTGTACAATTCCTGAACAAGGAATTAAACACCCTATTGACAGACATAGTATCTAACGAAACAAAATTTGATAAAAAATGTCTTGATATGGCCTTAACTTTATTTGAGCTCTCTAGATACTTTCTAGCAAACGGTCGTTTCACTGAAGCTAAAAGTCACATTGCTATTGGAGATTATGTTATATTCAGATTTGTTGAAGATAATAGATTGAAAACGGCAGAGAAGGAAATGAGAGCTTCTGATTCTCACTTGTATGAAAGTTATGATTACGTCTCAGCCGTTAGTGCTAGAGCTTGGGGTTCCTATGGAGTTTCTCTTTTACGTTTCTGGATGAAAAAATTCTCACAGAATAAAGGAAATAAATCTTCTGAGATACAAGATCTTATGTCAAAATTAGAAATAAAATCTGAGAAGTCAAATTTAATATTTTCTGACTTGTTAGAAAAAGAATTGGAAGGTAAAATTATTCAGTTTACAGAAACATGTATATTAAATTTGGCTGATGCTAAATCGATTTTTATAAAAACTTTGAGACAATTTGAAAAGGCGAAGGAACATTTTACTCTAGACACTGACACTGTAACTTATGCAAAGATAATACTTGAAATTTCGGATACATATAAATATTTAGCAGGTTTTGAAGAACAAAGCGATAATCAAATAAAACTACATAAAGGGCGAGGAAAATTGTTAGAGGACGCTCGCAAGAAATTTTCTACAATAATTGAGGATGATACAAAATTACAAATTTACAAACAAATTTGCTACGAAGTGGTGACTTCATGTTCCACGGTTATGGATTTAATGGTCGAGGAAACATATTACGACGAATCATTTGAAGAGGTGTCAACGAAAATCGATCAATATATGAAAATGCTCGCAGAAAATAGTGGTTTTTATTTAAATACGGTTTAGACTTTTTTAATTTTTAGTTCTAAGATTTGTACGTTTCTTATTATTTGTAACTTTATATTATTAGAGGATATTATTTAAGTGCATGCCGTTAACGTATATGAGTTATATAAGAAACATGATTAATGATTAAAAGTTAAAAGAATATGTTTTATTAATTATCTGAATTTTTGTCTGAGAACAAATGATTTTTGAATTGAGTCATGTTTCTTATTATTTTCATATGATAGACATATGTGTAAGAATATCATTCTATCATTTATTTACGTATTTTTATAATTGACAATAATATACAATAATATGAGAATACATGTTATACACATTATGTACAATTATATAAGAATATTTTTACTATATTAAGATTATATATAAATAGTATAATTTATATATACATATACATATATATATATATATATATATATATATAACATAAATTGTATAAATATATAATCTTGTATATAAGCAAATAAATTGTAAAAATTATCAATGCTTGTAGAACTATGGGCCGGTCTCACAGTCTCCGATTAACGTGATTCTCCGATTAAACTCACTCTGCATTTCTTTCTAACTATCCCCCTAGAAAGAGACGAAGAGTGAGTTTAATCGGAGAATCTAGGGAGAATCACGTTAATCGGAGACTGTGAGACCGGCCCTATGTGAAAAGAATATTAAGTAAAGAAATTGGAATTTTTTAGTAATTTACTCTATTTGTTTATTAAGGAAGTTAAAGACAAATATATTTTCTATAGATTTAAATGCATTAACAACAGACTCCAAGTGTATATTAATTTACCTTCTTAAAGCGACGTGTGCATGTGATTCCAAAGTAATGTGTTTTGTTGATAACCTGAAAGACTATAATCTTGCCCTGATTGTGTCGAACGGATATTACACCGTTGTAACTTTCGCAGTAGCTCTGGCCAGAAACTCATTATCTTGTTTAAACGATCCTTCTGGATGCTGACAAAAATTATGCGAACTTCAATATCAATTTTAATGATTACAACCAAGAAACAGAATACATTTGAATGTGTACAGAAATTTAAAAAACGCATGCAGATATAATCGAGCAACTGTTAATATAGTGAATTTGAAATACACTAACATCACTTACAGAACTTTTTTAATTTTCTGACTGTTAGAAGTCTTATCTGCTTACTTTGTATTTTACATATATTCCGTCTCTACCTGTTTCTTCTGGGATTTTTTATATCGACTAAAAATTGAAATTTATTTTAGTTCAATTAATAATATATCAATATATTATTCATGAGTGAGAAATATTTGGCCTCCAGTGGAACCAGTATCTTTTGCAATACCAGCAATTTTCTTATTAACACAAAAGGAATTTCAAGTAGTTAGTATCTAATAAATAATATAATTACATTATTGATATTAATTTAAAATAATCTGATGGGGTATTTCAATTTAAGAGAAAGCAGGATTACATTAAATCCGAGAATTTTGATACATGGTTTCAAACATCGCTACTGAATTCAAGCCGGTTCTAATATCCAATTCTTCAGCACCTTTTTATATCGTTCATACATTGTAAATTGTATCGCTGTATATGATCACGGCCTGATCATTTGTACGAGATTGCCTGTATACAAAGTAAGGAAATTTTCGTGTCGGACAATTTCTCTGAATCCCAAGAGAACGCCTGCAAAATTTCATGTATCTATTCATGTATTGTCGTGTATGAATACTAACCATAAGTATTATTTGCATCTACCTATTGACAAAAAATTTACGTCTTCACCTAAATGTTTTTACCGCTTGTACTGTGCTTGACTTTTGCTTGGTACATCTTTCATTACGGTGCAAATGTATATCAATGTTAACCCTAGCTCGCCACATTCCGGTCCAGTAGACTGCTCAACGTTTTTTAATTTTTTAGTTTTTACATAATATCATAATTATTTAGTTTTCTTATAATAAGTTTAGTTTAAACTCAATATTTTCTTGGTTTAATATTAGCATAAACATTTTATTCAGACTCTGTGTTTCCAATTTCTCCATTACAAGGTTAACAATATTAATTAGGATGAAAATGACAATGCAACAAAGTCGAGCGGTCTCATGGATCGGAATGTGGTGAATTAAGGAATTATGCGTGACCAGCGAGGGTTGAGAGTCGAAAATTTTGATATAATAAATATCAAGGACCCAATAATTATTTGAGTTAGATAACCTAATTTACTTAAGCTTATGTCAAGTTCCGATATTGTGAATTTATTATTTCAGAATCAGTTAAAAGTTATAACCATTGACATTGAGTAAGCTTCGCTGTTCAGCTTGTATGATCACTACAATATTGATTATAATAATAATTATAGTGAAAAGTGATGTTTACATTTTTATTTTGTGTTGAAAATATTGAATTGATAACATATAATCGGTTAACATTGGTACCCGCATATAAGTCTGAGTGCATGAAGCTTATTCAATGTCAATTGTTATTTGGTGAAATTTTTTTATTTTTCTGATAAACATTTTTTGGAAAATATTTTTAATGGTATATTACGAAATGTTAAACAACACTTATTATTGATTTCTCTTCTGTATTTTTTTTACGAAAAATACTACCGCGTTTATGTTGCATTGCACAATTATTTCATATTTTATTTGATATGTTAAAACAATCTTATATAATTAATTTTTTTAATATACAAGGCGTCTCTGATAATAGGTATAACACTGCTCGTGAATAAATAGAGCAGGTTAAACGGAACAGAAGGGCCCATTTGTCATGTTTGCAATAATTATTAAAAAATTGAATAACTAAACAATAAGATCTGTAAACAAGCGTGCATTCGTGCGATTCAACGGAAAAAGAGAGCCCAGCGTTACGTATTATTGACCGTTGCTAGAAGCACATTGTTCTCAATGTCTGGCCGCTCACATAGCAAACGCAATCAGCACATGTGCACAAAGAATACGCATGCGTATTCTTTAAATAAGTACACGACTTAGGTTTTGCATATTTGCAATAGAAGATTTGCTGTTTAAAATAATAAGTCACAGTCTTTTGTGATTTAGCTTATCATGAATTTTTATTTAACTTCTATAGACATCTAATTTAATTCACGAGACGTTGAATGTATAATAAATAAAAAATTACGGTGACCATATCCGAGATCATCGTTTGTTCTTCCATACGCGGAAAAAATGTCGCCGATATTGCCTATAAAAAATAACGCGTTAAGCATCGTGGCACTTTCAGTGTCGATCGGGGGAGGAATCCCGAGGCAGATAGACGATGGACGATGATAGTCGATAGTTCAAACGACCTCGAGCTTCGGATGAGTTTAAGGAAGACACGTATACGGCGGGGGAGGCGAGTGGTGGAACGCGAGCGAGACGGGGAATCTTATCGAGATTCCTGGCGGCCTTGCCCGTCGATTTATCATTCTCGCATAATAGGCCCGCGTGGAGCGGATATTCCGGAGCTCGCGAGGAAGAGAGAACATTGTTCGCCCTCCCGCTCACAGATCCTTCTCCGGGACGAAGAACCTGCCAGAGAGAGAGAGAGAGAGAGAGAGAGAGAGGCATTGAACGCCTCATCTTCGCGGGTTGCTCTTTTCTCCTTGTGAGAAACTCGATCCAATCTTCGGACTGGGATCAATATAGAGCGCACTGAGCATTTGTCTACCGTCTACTCCTTAAACTTGCATTTCGCGACCGCGGTCAGGGACTTCCTCGTCGCCCAAGCCGTACATTTCCCGCGGCCAGAAACTCGAACTCGTCTACGCCTTTTCTCCTCTCCATCGAAGAGCCAAAGGCGAACCGGATACCGGAGCCGTTCGCCGACTCGCGCGAGTCGGATCACCCTTGATCATCCGCAAGGAGTCGTGATGGACTAGGCCTTCGGGAAATTTTTCTCGCATTGTCACGTATCTGATTACAGTGGACGGGCGAAAGAGAATTCGCTTCTGGCAGTGAATATCTCGTGCGATTGCGAGTCCGCAATCGTGTCAATAATTATATTGATTAATAATAAATTTATTATTTACATTTTTTCTTTCAAGAATGTGTTGCAAGATTCTGAAGAAATTTACATTTTTGTGTAAAATCTGCGATAACTATTATATATCGAGCTATTTCAATCTGGCTCGTACATCTTGATAGCGCCCGTTGAGGCTGGATGGTAAAGGTGCTGATGGGAAAAGGAGTTTTATTACTCTTTTTCAACGTCCCATTGGATCCAGGCTGGTCGCGAAAGTGACAGCAGCAAAAAGCTCGCCGTCCAGTTTAAAGGCGATAAATATCAGATGCAATATCAACGGGTGCGCATGGTATGCATCTCTCGCCGAATAGCCTTGCGGTCGACGGCCATCGCTCAACAAGATTCTTGATACGAATAACTCGGCTCAAAGTATAAATCGCGCAGGAGCGCGCGCCGTAAAAAATGTATAACACGATCGAAACTTGATATTCCTCGAAATCTTGCCCTAGAAATAAATCATTTCCATTAAGTTTGATGGTTGAGTCCACCGCACGATAAATTCGATGACGGATGGACCGCTCAAAAAATTCGCCGACCTTCTCAGATGCTCGCACGAACAATTTCAATCCTCTGCGTTGGCGTCCAGGTCCGCGATACTCCTGCGCACGCCGCGCCAGAGCGAGGAGAGCACGAGAGAGGAGAGGTGAAAACGAAAGAGGCAGATGGAGAGGACGAGAGGATATTCCGGCTCGGATTCTCGTAGCCCGAGGTGGTTACCACCAATGACATACTCACAAACCCAACATACGTAACTCCGCCGGTTGTTTCTCCCTCGCCCGCCCCCTGTCCACCTCCACCCCGTCGCCGTCCCTCTCTCGTGGTACGGCCATATTTTTTTGTGCCCCGCAATTATTCGTCTCAAATTACCGGTCCGGACTGTAGTCGCGGAAAACTTATAATGTTGCAACGTTCCGTACGAGGTGGAGTATCGATGTTGCCCGTCGGCGTAATAAAAAGGTCGCTTCAAATACAACCGTCGAATGCTCGGTCATAAGAGCCCAGCCGTGCAGCGGCGCCGGACGCCGCACCGGGCCGGAAGAAAAAGAATTGTATTCTTCGATACGCCGCTGAGCTTTGATGTTCAGATCCTCATGGCGTGTTCACGCCAATTTACATTGAGCAATGTGAAATTTTTGCGAAAGCTGACCGCGCGCGCCGATATCAATTAAGGGGCAGGTGCCTGCTGGAGGAGGTGATTTCTCGCGAGGGTTGCCCTATCCGCACAGATGATTGCTACACGCGAGACATACTTGGAGCTAAATCCGAGAGCGTTTAGCGAACCTGTCTGACGGATAAGCGATGTACGTGTCAATGTTGGATCATCAAGTTACAATTGATAATCTCGGATTATTACAGTCTCGAGCTTCGATTTGTTTGTTTGTTGATAATGGCATCGGTTCCGCCAGCGTGTGCGACTTCCCGAGTTGCGATCGAGGAGCGCGCAAAAAGCGACTGGGGAGTGCTGCCAGGTCTTACATAAGCTCTCGGGATACTCCCGGCCGATCTTTTTCTCAGCTTCTCTCTCTCTCTCTCTATCCGTCTTATTTCTTCTCTCGCCCTCTTTCCTGCATTCCGTACTCGCTTTCTCGGGCCTTTCTCGCTACTCGCTTCTTCAAAAGAGTGTCCCTCTCGCGCGGGCACACCGGAACCCCGTAATTTGCCTGACGACGCGTAAACTAAGCACTGTGGGAAGAAAGGGCGCCGATCGGAATCGACTGAAATTATGATTTCGAGCATTCTCGGAGTCTCTCTTTATGCACGCATGCACATTGCACACGCGTGTGTCTTTCGTAGTCCGAGTTCTGTGACGTGTGTGCGTTCTGTGCAAACCGTTTCCTCGAAGTAATCATCATTACACACCTTATCGCCGTTACGTAGCGCGTCCTGTCGCCGTTTATAAGGACTCCGCGTGTCCCTTTTCGAGACGCAAACGAGAACGCAAACGGCTCCGTAGCTAGATAGAGAACCTCCCAACAGCGAACGGACAAAGGAATGACGCGGACGTTTGAGAAGGGAAAAATATAGGACCGCTCGTTCGAGTATCTCTCTCTCTCTCTCTCTCTCTCACTTCCGCGAACCGTTACGAGTAATTGGTTCTCTAGAACGCGATTCCTGGATTCCACGGCGCGTTCCAATGCAAAGATATAAAACACAGGGCATTTCCGTAATCGCAGCGCCGGCCACCACGGTACCTTCGCGTTCCGTAGGTCGGGCTGTAAGCAGCCATTGTTTCCATGGCGCGATCGTTATACGACGGTGTGAATCGGCGAGGGCAATCGTGAGCCATCGAGGGAGGATTGGCGCCGTCGAGAGTACTCTGAAAATCAAGACTCCAAGCGGTAAATACTTGGAGGATGTATATCATAGATGAGCCAATATCTAAAACTGATTTTCATAGATTCTCACAAGGTTCTGCTTCTCGAGACAGGGAGAAATTGTCATTGCGTAAAAACAATTACGTTACATGCGCATGTTCCTGGATATTCACCTATATCCGGCAAAATAAAAATGTCTTCTTTTGTTTCTTTGGTATCCGCACGATGTAAAAATCTGTCGCTCGTCGCCAGCCATTAATTGAGCTGTTTATTTTGCAAGTTATAAAACGCATCGATCAAGCGTTTACATTAAAATACTTTGTGTAAAGAAATGTATGCGCATAATTTGTTGAAAATATTTTGCAGCTGTCTGGCCGGCAGGGACGTGAGTAACGTTTCTTAATCTTTGCAATACGCGCAAATGAGGAACGTCGTTTCGGCAGCATCTCTTCACTCACAGGTTTTGCTGCGCGGAACATTTATCTCCTTCACCGACAGCAGCGGCGGAAGGAGCCTACGGACAGTGCACGAAGTGCATCTCTTTCGTGCTCATTGCGGCGAACGCATATTTGTGAACCATTTTTTCGGCCGCTGCGCAAAAATTTCAGTAAAATTACATGACGCACAGAAAACATTATCGCGCGATTCTTAATCCTCCGGTGGGCGCGTGAAAATTTGAAACGTAAGAGGGCACGCGTGGGGTGTAAATTACATCCCATACATTATTTATGTTATAAATATTAAACCAATTAATATTTTTTGTTTTCTGTTTAATATTATTCATTATTGAACATATCTTAAAGTATATTAATAGATTGAAACTTTAATTTTAATGCTTTTTTTCGATAATAATTGGTTCTGTATTGAAATGAGTTCAGAATATACTCATTGGGAAAAAAGAAACTTAAAGGATATAAAACACACCCCACGCGCCTACTGCGATGGTTAATATCAGTATGACTGTTGCGATAGAGAACAAAATAATTCAATAATTCAATTTATTATTCAGAATCGTGGCGTAATTATTGTAGTAGCGTTGTTATATCTACCAGAATGAAACTCCTCACGAATAAAAGCATCAAGTTGCAAAACCACGGTACGAAGTAACTCTTTGCCGGGGAGGAAAATAAAAGAGAATACCGCTGTTGGACAAAGTTGCGTGAAACATGAAGTAACTCTCTGCCGGGGAGAAAAATAAAAGAGAATTCCGCTGTTGGACAAAGTTGCGTGAAACATGAAACGTCGTTTCGTATCTGCTTCTCCCCGTTATCCCACTAATGACGATGTAACGGTTGAGGGCCGACAATGAGATTATCGCGGGACAGTCCCGCACATTCGTTCCGTCGAGATGCTTAATTCTTCATATCCGCCAAAGAATATTCTCTCAATGTTGCGCCGAACGTTGCGTTTCTCTCATACTATCGATGGATATACGGTGCGCGATCGAGCTGTGCAGGCGAGAAATTAGCGTCGATCGGAGAGATAGCCTCCAATTTCTACACGCTTGAATTATAGTTTTGTAACGCGTCGAGTGATAGTCCGGCACCATTCTCACGCGTAACTCTTAGGTACTTCCAGGGAATTTTACACGGAGGAGAACGGGGGAAATGCACAATGTTGCGTGATGTGTGTTGTTAGCTTATTAAATACCGAATCGCAAATATTTCCCAATATAACGCGTAAGACGTATAATTTTATAAGTTTTACGACCGTCTTAACGCAGATACGATGTGTTAATGGCGATTCGACGTATATTTAACTATCGTAACGTTTATAAGCTCACGATATGTGTCGCGCCCGATGTTTCTCTCCGCTCGGATCGTAAAACGTTCGAATCCTCTCGAATTCTTTCGGAGGATCTATGGGTCACTCGGTTACGTACTCGTTAGCTTCTTCGTAGCTATATGGCGTGAAAGCGGCGGGATATAACGCGCCGCCGCGGCCGTTTAAGCCGTTGACACTCGCGGCGACGTCGACGGGATTAACATTGGGTTATAAATCAGGTCGCATTTGATCGCCGCGAGTGTCCTTTTTTCCAGAATAGCGCGTACTTTAATCCCGGCAGGGGATGGTCTAACTGAACGGTCGTGCAAAAAAATCGCGCAAGTCGCGATATAACCGGACGCGTTGTTCGCAGCTCGATTATAATCGCCGTAGAGAAAGAGAGGGAAGGAGAGAAAGAGATTTGGCTCGGGCTTTAATAATCGCATCGATTACTCGCCGGAGTCGCAAAAACGAGCACGCGAAACGGCGTTCTTTAGTGGGTAAGAGAGAGAGAGAGAGAGAGAGAGAGAGAGAGAGAGAGAGAGAGAGA
>NW_020214555.1:546471-588293 GCF_003070985.1 Temnothorax curvispinosus
AGAGAGAGAGAGAGAGAGAGAGAGAGAGAGAGAGAGAGAGAGAGAGAGTCCCGGGCCCCGGCTATATAGAGACGCCGTATCACAGTCGGTGTCGGTTCTGTGAGCGGGCGCATGCGAGCGTCCAGTCGCGGTGTCTTCCCGTACTTTACGAGACAAGGAAATTAGTTAAATGTGTAATAATGCTCGACGGGGGGGCGTTCGGGCACTCGAGACTCCTTCCTCCTCCGTTCGTATACCCGTTGCTTCGGCAATACTCATGTGTCTCTTCGTCTACTGGCTCCGTCTCGTCTTCCCTTTTTTTTCTTTCCCGTCTGGATTCGTCGTATTCCTCTCCTTCCCGCTGTCTTATTCCCGCTGCCCCCCGCTCTCACGTGGCGCGATACCCAAAGCCACCCCACTGTCGTCTTTGGTCGACCACACGTGGCGAGTTAAGCTGTTTCTTTTAACGCACGGTCGGGACACTAAAGTCGGGAATCGTTTAGGTAGCTCGTTGAAGGTTGATAACAATGTAAACCCGAGCATACCGCGGAGCCCCCACGCGAACAGATTGTCACACTTCTCCTCTCAGCCGAGTTCTTTATCTTAAAATCTCGGCTATCGCTGCGCGATGATTAAGTAGATACGTGTAATAGTCAGCCGTACATGTGCGCATATGTACGCGTGCAGGTTTCTTTCTTCTTCTGGCTTTTTTGTCGCATTTAATATCACCGATGTCACGTCGTAAAGGGCACGCAAGATAGCCGTTAAAAATCTCGCGAATTTTACGAGTATGACGACCGAGGTGAGTTTCTACATTCCGGATTTTACGATTGGAATCCGTCAACTGAAATTATACGGCGCGCCTGCGAAAAAGAAATTAAAGATACTTTTTTACGGCAATTTAAATGACATCCTTATCAGTTTAATCTGCATAATCACATAACAAAGTGAGTGCTTCCTGCTGGTTTCTCGTCACGTTCTTCTCGTATGTAGGATTCTTTTACACAAACCACGTTTTAAGCCTATTAATAACGAAGAGATATACGTTGGCAAGTAACACTTATGAGCGATGCTCAAAAAAAGTTATTTACGAAAGCAATAATTACAAATCAGTCGTAATTAATTACGATGCGTCGATCTACTAGGCTTCGATTATCACGATGTTACAGAAATCGCATGGTCTCATACGGCAATAGAGAAATTAATTACAAAATACGGTGGTACTGCCATTATCAGTAATTACGATCGGGACCAGAAATCGTGCCTCCAGAGTAAACCAATATCGGTTAATCACGGGTTGTCTTAATTGGTCGATGTCGAAAAAAAAGGCTGGATTCGTCGTCGGAAATTGCAGAAATACCTAGCTCGATCTTCCATTCGATTTTTTTTATACGGCTGGAGTGTAATAAATAACTTCACTATCGCGTTATCGCGAAAATAAAAATTGGATTCGTCTCGCAAAGTACAGAAACATCTACAACCCAGCCTTTCTCTTGCATTTTTATATAGCAATAAATAATTTTACTATCGCTTTATCTCTTAATGGACAACTGCTGTTCCGTGAACAGTTACGACATGATTAACAGCTTTATTTCTCGGAAAAAAAGTATTCATCGTAAATAGTCATATCAGTCAATTTTAAAAATAATCCATAGTCACGTTTATTTTATCCGTATCTGCGAGGACAGAAGTGCGCGGCTCGTTTTACGCGATATTTATCGTAATTGAAACGTTCGTGCGGTGTGATATCCGAGCTTAACCAGCGTTTCTCTTTCTGTTCCAGGTAAGAGATGGACCACCTCCCATTGCTATATGTGTGCGAACTCGATCGTCCCGTTTCAAGGTAAATCCCGCTGACTCGAAGAATATAAGGACGGTATGGCCGTAGATGATTCTTATTCGGTACGAAATATATAAGGTGACGATATAGGCTGGATTTGAGGAGCGCGCTATTAGCGCTATTTGTTTATTCTATCCTTGTTTTACACCTGATGAGCGATAAAGATAGAATAATGCAATAGCGCTAATAGCACGCTCCCCGAACGCAGCCATAATGTAATCGTGTCGCGAAAGGACTTGCAGAAATTCAAAAAGAATGAGAAAGAAAAAGTTTGTCGCAACCAATTGTGTGAGGACTGGTGATTCATTACGCAGGCCAATCAAAATTGGCATTATTTGACGCACTTGCAAGATCGCGATATCATTTTTGAAATTGTAACAACCGATACTTTGACCAATCGAGTGACTCCTTTCTTCGTTAACTTATTGCACAATTAATAGCGACCTGAACTTTTGATGCGGCGCGGTCAATTGGTACGATCGGGTCTGCAAAACTCCCGCAAGTCTATCGATAGTTCCACAATAAGAACGGCTGGACTATTAACTGTGTTGCCCCTTGTTCACCGATCGTTCGTTGACTCTCAGCGCACAATCGATCGTATCTCTGACTTTTCATTACGGTGCCTCGCGGTCCGCCGCGATGAGATCAATGTTGCGCGGGGGAAAAACGCGCGCGCTTATTGATAGACTCTACTCGAAATAACAATGAGCCATCCGAGTTCCTTCTTACATCGCGATCCGTATTAAATTACCCCGGCTTTGTTTGCGGATCGTTCGTTAATCGCGGGCGTACGCATACGGACAGTACGACGCATGCAATTAACGGACACGGATGAGGGGGTCTATTTTTAGCGGCTGTTCCGCGCGCCGCTAATCATCGTTCCCTATCCCTTTTGCAACGTGGCAACGATCGCGACGTGCGATCGTATCCGGAACCCTGACCGTCGGCAACGGCATGCCAGTCATCGACTCATGATTTTCCAACGTCGTTCGCTAAACAATATCTCTCCTTATACCTACCGAGCTACTCTTCATCTTCGAAACGATTCCGCTCGATACTATCTCTGCGATACATACGTCTCGCGTTCCCGTCAGTCGTCGTTCGCGCGCGGGAGATGAAGGCACTTGGCGTGTACACACGGCGTACACACTCGCAGTGAAAACGAGATATCGGACACTGACCCGCGCAAGGAGTCGACCGACCATGGCTTCCTATAGCAGATATGTCATATTCTGTAGGTACATCACGTTCGACCGCACCTCGAGGACTCTGCTGTAGAAACGGCGCTGTAGACTGATAAGCATACGCGACTGCGCTGATTGTAGCATGCTGTTGCTGCAAATCTCGACACGCATAACGCTTTTGAAATAAATTTCTTGTAGAAATATATCTCGGTTATTGCTGTGTGTTTAGAGAACGGGATTTCATGCTCTTCAGAAAAGTTTATAATACTTGTCGCACTTTACGAATGTCGATCCGGAAGAGTCGAATTTTTTTTTCAATTTTAAGTATGCACTTGGTTAGATTCAGGAGAGGCCTGGTCACCGGTAGCTAGGTGGCCAGTTAGCGACCAAGTGTCGTGTTTGCTTTGGCTCATCTTAACCACCCGAGAAGAGGAAGTGTCGATTACTAACCTCGGAGGTTACACTTATCCTCTCGTCATTTTTTCACCTAGTCTTTCTCTTTCCGTCTCATGGAAAATGCATCTTAATAGGAGAAATCAATATTCTGAATATATAAAATTCGAAAATTAAATCATTGGAATCTTCATTGTGGCGGCCAAACAAGCCGTCCGCCACGTACGCGCGACGGGACGCGCGAAGGAAGAAGGAACTCGCGGTGCGGCGCGCGGCCAGCATACCGCATAGAGCTCGCGCGCCAGAGTAGTACGGCGGACTCCCGCTATGGGGCGCGCCACTGCCAGGTATCGTCTTGCTCGTATTCAGAAAACAACAGAGGTCTGCATAAATAGAGGCACCCAAAGCGGCCAAAGCATCGTGCGTCGTCTACAATACACGGAGTAAGCGTGGAGTAAGGAGTAAGAGTAGACAGAAGTAAGCAATAGTAAACATTGGGTCTTGATTGGCCGAGTAGGAGCTCTCCTACTCTTACTCTACACTCGGCCAATCAGGACCCAATGTTTACTATTGCTTACTCCTGCCTACTCTTACTCCTTACTCCACGCTTACTCCGTGTATTGTAGACGACGCTCAAGGTTTGACAGTCTTGTCGCTATCACCGTCCTCTCGTACGCCGGTAGCACTTCCGTCGCTGCCGCCGTTCCTTGGTTGGTATACGCCAGCAGTGGAGTCGTCGCTGTTTTTGGCGTGTATTTTCACGGGAAAATAGGACAGGCATCCTACGGAAATTCTAGCGGTGCAGGCGATGATCCCGCTGCCGGCGTATACCAACCAAGGAACGGCGACTGCGATGGCACCGCTATCGGCCGACGAGAGTGCGGTGATAGCGACATAAATCCTTCTATTATCACAAAAAATACTGCTTACTTATATTTATTAACAATCGTCCCGTTCATGAAGAAATAATATCTAATAATTTTACTTTTCCGCGGTGTCAGTGCGGATACATTGATAATTAATGCGCAGATTTTTATGTTGGTTTGCAATTATTATAGTTTGTTATTAAAAGAAAAGACGGATGCGTGTATATGTATGTGAATATACAGGCGACGACGGATCAGTGTAACGTTTATTGTTTTCTTCGTGGCCTTTCCCGACTCGTCTGCTGCCGCAGATGGGCCAAGCATCGCGCTTTCAATTAACGTTGTGTCAGCGCATCAGCCGGCGGCGTGGCATGATCGTCCCGGCGATCCACGTCGAAATATTTTCGGTCAATATTTATGCAAAACGCTCGGCTCCCCTCGCCGCCTCTCCTTTCTTCGAGATGTCGGAAATATGGTGATTAAGATTGACCCGTGCTTCCCAAGTAATCTTTCGAAGCAATTAACGTGTAAACAGCACGACACTGTTGCGCGCGCGCCTCGTTTGTATCGATCGCTGTTATTTTCGATAGCTTGGAAATTTGCATAAAATTAATACGGAAGTATACCTGGCAGCGCGCCGAACGTCAATTTTTGTACGGGGAAACAACATACGGCGTGCACGCGTTATGGAAAAGGTAAAATCTGACGCTTCGGTTTCGCGCCGCGATTTTTTTACTTCGTAAATAAGCTCGCTTTATGTATCGTTCGTTTAGACCGTTAGTGGGCGTAGTTAGGGTGTCCGGTTATTGATAGCATTATCAGTTTATTCTTTGACCGGTTCGAAAGCATTGAGAGACACGCGATTATCCGAGGAAGTTATTCGATCGTGTCACAGCTCATGTGGAAACTGGTTCCCCTTATCGAGCCTGCACCGTGTAAACCTGGCTCGTTCGCCATGCCGTGTGTCTAGGCGATTTCCTGCTGGATCATCCGATGGCCGCGACTCTCTTAATCAACTGGCACGGCGAGAGATTTGTGGGAAACCATCCGGCCAATAGTACTCCTCTATCCGCTTCGCGCCATTCGTCATGCCGTGGAATCTAATCTAACGCTAAGCTTTCGTAATGCATCTTTCGAAACACGACGGTGGACTTTAACGCGTCGATGTCATTAACATCTCGATGGGATTTGAAATTATTTTTCATCGTTTGTTGAGACACATGCATCATCGATATATCGAGATATTTACACCTTGTTACGAACTATTCCATCAACTGTATCGATTCTTAGACAGTATATTACATTGATTCATCACGTGCACGATTTTGTAATGTAAAATGTTGAAACATTACTGGCGAAACATGTATTAATCAAATTCGTTCGTTTATTGTATCTATTCGCAGAAGCTCACAATTCGCATGTATTTTGATTCAACTTATGGTCTAATTGCTATTTACCTACGCGCGCCATGCATGCGATTAATCTCTTTTTCCGTCGTTGAAGAAAAAGTGAAGTTGAGTTCCATCTGTACCGAAATGTAATGAAGCGGTTCACGGTCCACTTTCGCAATTTCTTCGTTTATCTTTGAGCCGCGCGGTGCTCGCTCGGCAGTGAGAAAAATGTCCGCTACACGAAAGTCACGGTACCGCTACGAACTCATGAAAGTCGATGAACCGGTCGCGCCGATTCGCTCGGACACTGCGACCAAGCGACCAAGGCTACGACAATTCCGCTTGCGAGCACGACTTCCGTTCCACTCGTTCTACGCGAAGACCCTTGTGGTCGCGTCCCGGGTCCCGGGCCGCGTCATCAAAGTATTGGCGTCCATAATGGCTCTATTTGAAAGTCATATTTAATGTATTTTCTCGGTAACGCGAGTCGGAAATTTTACATACCTCGACAATGTTGAAAGCTGAAGATCTCTCAATACGAAATGCTGTTATTGTATACCGGCACTTCTATCAGAACTAAAAGCTATGAGAGACTCCAGCATTGCGGGAATTTGTTTTACAGAATTTTCTTAACATGCATAAAAATAAATTTGATTTGAAATAATTTACAAAAGCAACTACACATTAATATTTATTATGGGGACATCGCGCACACAGAGAGTTGGAGTTTATTTAAGAAAGTATCTGACGGTGATGGACGGTGAAAGACAGTGTTTGGAACGAGTTGTCCGTTGAATCGAGGTCCTTGATCCGCGTTAGTCATCGGTCCTGGAAGCAAAAGGGTCGAGCGTATAATAGAAAAAAGAAAGCCAGAACGTATAGTTGAAGAAGTAGAAGAAAGAAAAGATTGAGATTCCTACAAGCGTGGAGATGGAAAATAACTCTGACGTTTTTGCCCCAACTCTTTCTCTTTCTTCACCGTCCTTACCTCGAAAGGGCCGTTCGCATCCGCGATAATCTTTTACCGTACCGATCTCGCCCGAATAATCCGTATTCATAAACGGTGGAGTCATTAGTGATTCCGCCGTATGGCGCACGTGGGTGGGGACCGGTAATCGGTGAATTGCCGGAGGTGGTGGTGAATGGTCGAAAAGGAGGCGAGATGGAGGATGAGAGTAAAACCGACGGGCAGTGTGCGATATCCGGCAATGGAATGGTAAAGGCAGAAAACGAGAGGAATGAGGATCAGCTGTTAGAAAAAATCATTGAGGCGAAAGGTGAAGCTCGGGGCACTATCTTTACGGGATTTATGTCGTGTAGCCGTCCGGATCGCGGGATTCCGCGCGATCTATCGGTGTCGGGGACGATCGTTTTGTATTATCGACTTGTTGGGCTCGCGGCCTCGACGTCGCGCGCGTGTCGCGTCGCGAAACGTAAATGCCCCGTAACAAACGAGACCTTTGCATTAACCGTTATTACTGTCACAATAATTAGCTAAGAATAATATGTTGAACTGGTTACCTCGATGTAAGTCGTGATACTGTCACGCACGTCTTCGGCAGTAACGTGTCTGACAAGGCATTTTTGGCACTACGCGAAATAATCGAACGATGGTACCGCATTGGGATGACGAAGAGGATGAGTGGGGAGCGCGGAGATAAGATGCGATAGATAAAGACGCGATTAAAGAACGAATTTGTTTAAGTGGATTAAGGGTAATAAATCAACCCCCGGGTGATTAATTCACAATATCTACGTGCGTCCCGAGATCGAGTTATTCCCAAAGCGACGAAAATGTGCATGATATGACTCATTTAAGATGAAAGCATTAGCGATAATAAAACAGACATACGATGAGTTTATTAACGTTATTCGTGATATTTTAAATGCATCGCTGTAATCCGTAAGGACACGGAAATGGAGAAGGGGGGAGGAGGGAGAGAGAGAGAGAGAGAAAGAGAGAGAGGGGGAAAGCTACGTAAGGGAATAAGTGCGAAGGAACGAGAACCTGTATAAAGGAATGTAACAGAGAATGTAACAGAGAGAAAGAAATTAAGCTCACATATGCATGGTAGAGAGAGAAAGAGCACAGTGAGGGTCATAACCACCACGTCTCGCGGGGAATCTGGATTTCGAATAAGCTCGTAAATCCCGCGCAGGGAGGAGGACGAGGTGAGAGGAGAGTGACGATGCAGCGGTAACCCCCGTGGGTGTTACATAAGAGAGAGGCTTTCCGTTCTTCCTCCTTCAAGTGTATCTCTCTCGCTTTTTTCATCCTCACATCGGACCCTCTCTTTCGCCCGCGTGCATCCTCTCCCTCCTGGGCAAAGCGCGTCATAACTCAGGGACATCACCGTTCCGTGATTACGAGTCATTAAGGGGGCCGCGAACCGGTCGCTAAGAGCATACCCTTTGTGCATACCCCCGCGAGTGTGTACGTATATGAGACGGTGCTCTCCTCTCACACGTATTGCGCGCGCGAGGAACGCGCGCGTGGTTGAGCTTTAACGTGCCAACGTACGTGACGCAACGTACGCACGCACGTGGAACTTCTCTCGTGGCTTAACTTTCAGGCTGACCATTCAACCGGGGCCCACGGGTTCACCCGGGGCCCGGGCCATTTTTTAGCTTTGCTCGCGCCGCGGGAGTTCGTATCTCCCTCTCTCTCTTTCCTTCATTTTCTCTTTCTTCGTCGCGGCTCCTCACCATCGTTCGCTCCCGAAACTCGCATCTTTTTCCCTTCTTTTCCCACCTGCGACAGGGGAACGCGGAGGTGGTTTCCGCACCTGTCCAAGGTTTTTATTAACACACCACGCATGCCCGTTAAATCGAGATCGGAAGCTCTATCGCGTCCTCACACTTCTTCGTTATGACGTACTTGGCACGTCGTTTCGTTCTTCGCTTCCGCCTCTGTGTATCGCGTGACATCATTTAAGCGCGCCTCGCCACAGAAATTTCTCATACTCCCGCGACTAATTAGTGTTATTTTCGCTGTTTCACTATTTCTTCTTTTGTCAAATACCATTGGATGTTAAAATTATTTATTTCTTTATTTTTATTAAAATACCTAATGACTTTCCCAATAGGAAAAAGCATGCAAGAAGTTCCATTTCTAAGTTCGTCTTTCTCTTCGCTTGTCTTTTCGCGAATCGCCGTGAATAAGTATAGACCGATAAGCAGGCGGAATCGATTGTTTCAATTAAGCTAGCCCGTGCACGATCTGTTACGTGCAACGAGTGCGAGATATCGAGCCGGTGCCGCGGTGGTATCGACATGTCGGGAAACGCATCTGGGCCGCGGGGCAAGTGCAGATAGGGATTTCCATACGCCCCCTTGCCACCACCCCGTCTTAGTCAGTCGCGCTGTGACAATTGCTGAATATTTATACGTGGCATTCGAAGTTACAGACAATGAGTACCGAAGGGGGAGAGGGACTGCCCACACGCGCATCCTACGACTCGCGCTACCCTCTTCCCCCGTCTTCTGCTCTTACCGAACATACCTTCACGATCTTGAGCATATCTTCCCCGACTAGGAATTCAACGCAACTGCAAGGAGTAAAATGTGGGGCAACGTTGAAGCGCGCGTGAGAATACCAAACTTAACGAGAAGAATCGAATGGATATTTCTTAGAGATAAAATCCGCGATAATCCGCGTTTTATTACAGATAGAAAATTTCTCGTGAACACGTGAACTCGCATGCACGGGGCGCGAGCATATACGTGCGAGAAGTTCAAAGGAGCCGCGTTTCCCAGTGCCACTCGATCGACGATTCGCTTCGGTCTTAGCGTCGCGCGGATGCGACCGTGCCGTTGCGAGTGCATCGTGATGCGCGCAAGAAACCGTTCGCGCGTATTACACGTCGACACGCGGGCGCATTCGCGCAGATCTACGCAAGAAACGCGCGCGGCCGTAATGTCGCGTCGCGGACGCGGCGGCGAGGACGTTGCCTAATGCTCGGCTCGCATGAGAGAGTTCGGTCTCTCGCGACAATGTTCGCGGAAGAGTATTTAATCGGATATTTATTAAATTAGATTTGCTTCTCTCCCTCTTCCTCTCTCTGCTTTCTCATCCCTTTATAAGATCTGAGAAATTTCCAAATGCTTACGTAGCGTTTAAGTGTTTAGAGACGATTAACCCTTAAATTACATGGTCCATATATGGACCTTTGATCGCGTATAAAGCTGAGTCTAATCAACCAAATCTTAAAGAATTATATATGAAATAGGGTTGGAAAAAAGACTGAAGAATATAATAGAATTAGAAAAATTGCCAATAATTAATATTAAATTGTCCAAAAACATACATTTTTGAAGAGTCTCAAGTGGTTGAGACTTGAGGAGTAGCCTTTAAGGGTTAAGGATGTAAGTTGCGATAGAATATTAAAAACAGATTAATCCGGAAAGAAGAGCTGAACTAAGGAAGTTCAGGTGTAAATTTTAATTTATTTACGACAATTGCGAGCAGATAATACTTTACCGCGATAAACCCTTCATTTACAAAAAACGCGTCGATGCGCGAGTGGCTCGATATGTGGCGTGTCTTTGTCATCGACAGCGAGGCTGTCGTAAATTACGGCCGGGCGTCAGTCAGGCTCGGCTATTAGTAAATCGGGGCCGTGGTTTAAGCCACAATCTCTAGCAGACCGCAATTTCGTATCGCGCACGCGTTTTTTGCAGCCGCGGTTATTTATAACGTACAAGGAGCGCATTCGGAAGGCCGCGTATTACGCCCTTTTTGCCAGCATCATCGGACAAAAGCCGCCACCGTCGTATGTACCCCGTCTCTCGCACACAAAAACGCGCACTTTCGTGCCGCGTACACACGACCTCGTACGCGCGTACGGCGAGTAGGAGGAGGAGGCGAGGAGCGCCGGATGTATCGCGCTCGCTCCTGGATGTGTCGCGACGGTATCCAGAACGGCGTCCGTGAACCAGCTTGGGACCCGGACTCGTGAGGCCCGGCACTCGCTCGCGGAAGGATGCCGAAGCCGACGGGAGAGAAGAGACCGAAGAGGAGAGAAGAGCGGCGGGAAGAGCTCGGGCAAAAAGATGGTAGCGAGTGGACCCGAGAGAGAGAAAGAGTGAGAGGATTCTCGGGAGAAAGAAAAAAAGGGTTGGCGAAACAGCACGGATATTATTTGCCATTAAAGCGAGGGACAATTTAAAAGCTATTACTATTACTCATGGCCTTCGTGTGCACACGCTCTCGCCATCCGCGCTCGCGTTCCGCGGAGAGGACTTGCTCGCTCGCTCGGTCTACCGTACCCATCCCCTCGTTGCGCGTTGCTCTCTTCGTGGATCGTCTTGCGTGACCGAGCGTGTCCCACGTTCCCCCTATGCCCGATTTTCGCGGCGTTATGCGCGCGTTTGCCCGTAACGAGCGCGAACGATTACCGCCGTCGTGGAGGACACGCGGGGGGAAATAATTTGCTGTGGACCTTCCGAGAAAGTACGAGAAGCTCGTCTTTATCTGCGATTACACACGTACATTTTGCTTGCTCTCTTAACCTAACCCTTGCTGTTATTACGTTACGATTCGGTCGGTTCATAGCAAAACAATTTATATGCGCGCAGATTGATATTGTTTTACGCCAGGTGGATTCTCTCGGTAAGTTATGCTGTGGGGTGTCTTAATATCTTTTTTGCTTTCTCCGTAAATTTTTTGAAGACTCTAAAAATAATTTAAGTAACCCCTTTTAATGAATGAATGGAAATAAATTATATAATTGGAACGACGGCACATGGGTAATGATCTAAGATAGAAGGGCCAGTGCAAAAACGTCAAAACCGTTTTCTTGTGAGTGATAATAACGGTGTATCGGAATTTTTTTGCAGTGTACATGTTAGAAAGACTTTTCAATGATGACCAAGCTTAATGCATTTCTTTTCTAAATATTTCAAAGATTACAGTATATTCTATGTTTGGACAAGTTGCGATGAGTACTTGTACAACAGTATAATCAAGTAAAATCATAGAAATTTCTACATCACTTTATCTTTGCACTCAACTTTGCACAAGCTGCGATGAGTACTTGTACAGCAGTACAATCGAGTAAAATCATAGCTACATCACATGTGAATTACTCTTTATGTCACGTATTTATCTTGTATAAGTGTATGTATTTACCATGTAATATTTTAATAATATATTCTAGAAATTAATTAGAGTCGATTTATTAATCATTTTTATATAGCTCAGGCAATATTGATTTTTATCGCTCAACTGATTTTATCTTCTGATTTATTACATATAGATATTATAACATGTTATATACAGCTGATATGGACAATTAGATTGTTTATAGCAAATTTAAATTATTAAACATTATTTAATTTCAATTTTAATGAAAATTTGAATATTTGTTTAATTAAAGAGATTTATTCAATCTAATATTATTTAAGCGACGGAAAACCGTAATACATCGATCAAGAATTGATAATGCTGGGAACGGAAGATTTTATACCCTCCATCTGTATACGTTTTGTTTTGCAGTCTCGGAGTGTATATGTAGGTTTGTCACGTTACACTATTTTTCTCTACTTTAAAGTATTTTAAAAAA
Source organism: Temnothorax curvispinosus (assembly GCF_003070985.1). Taxonomy (NCBI): domain Eukaryota; kingdom Metazoa; phylum Arthropoda; class Insecta; order Hymenoptera; family Formicidae; genus Temnothorax; species Temnothorax curvispinosus. The sequence continues at coordinate 558,688 of NW_020214555.1, forward strand.
TGTGAAAAAATTTATGAAATATCTGTCTACATTGTAGTTGACGATTTTATAGTCATTTTGATAAACATCGTTTATTTAATATTTTCTGGCAGGCTTGCAAGTTTTACAGTTACGAGCAGATATTATTTTGGCTCGGACGCCGTGGACCCACGTATACAGACGGAGGATTAAGTATTTCCTGATAACGAATCGGTGATTTCTTCTTTACGACGCGTACAATCTATTATTGTAAATGCGCGCTGGTTTTATTTACCACCAGCACTTTGTACGTTATTATATCTCGAGACGTACTAGCAGCAACTATATAATATATATACTAATTATAAGAAACATTAAAAATATCTTCATTCAACTACGAACTGTTCCAAAGAAATTCATAACAATGCTATGATTTGATCGATTTCGTGAGTCACTGTATATTTCAATACACATATAGAGTTTTATGCAAATGCATATTACACAAGTTATCATGCGTGATTGTAAACTATAGTAACAATATCGAAAAATTTCTGATCCTATATGTTGATACCATTTTATCAATTTCACAGTAAATCGAGTATAGTTCTTTAAAAGTGACGAAGACGCGTTTGCTTCATTGCGGCGGAAATAAAAGCCGCATGAGTCGGCCGCTACCGGTTTCCAAGGCGGGCAACGGCCGTGTCGGATGCGCGGCGAACACTCGAGAGGTACCGGCATTCCCTTTAAGAACCCCAAGCGAGCGCAACGTTCTCAAATTCCTCGCGCGGAAGATTAAGATCGAGACGCTCGAGAAAAGCCGAGTATGACGACGTGTGCGTGTGCGGTGGATTCCGTTAAGACACGGAGGAAGTATGGTGACGAGAGAAGGGAAAGGGACAAGGGAAGCAAGAAAGAGAGGAAAAAATGGAGAGGACTTAAGTGAAGAAGGGGCAACAATAAGACGAAGAGAAGAGAAGTGATTCTACGTCGGAGTAGGGGGGAAGGGAAGAGACAAGCGTGGAGGGCAGAAAAAAATCTCACGGGGTCGTCCCTCGTTAGTCTCGGATCCCCGAATAATAGCGTTTGACCATTAAACACACAGCAGTTTGGGGTGATCGCGCGCCACCCCCCCCCCCCCCCCGGTAAAATCCGCTGCTTGAGGGTGGAAGAGGAAACTACTAACACAAAGTTGTTAATTCGATATAAATCTCGTAATCCTCAAAACGTACAAAGACGAAGTAAATTAAACAGAGTACCGGTTTATAAATTTTCAAGGCTGATTTATTATTAGTGTGAAATATAAATCTCGGATATTTCTTCGAAAAATAACAATTGTCCCATAATAACATTGTAATTTTTCATTTGGATCCTTCAAAGAATTCTGCGCGCGCTTTCTCTTTCTTTTTCTTTGCCAAACAAATAAGTTGTTTTGTTATCTTGATAATTATGTCGTTTTAGAGAAAGAGTCGCATAAAAGCAATCTCTGCGATTATAGACAATTTTGGATTTTCGATCGAACGTTCTACCGTAGTTAACGTTTACCGTGGATTTTGCGCGCTAATGGATCCTTTTCAAGGATGCACTTTCGTACCCGCGGGCGACTTGCCGAACGAGTGCCGCTTGAACCGAATCACACATGATCCCGCTCCTAATTCTAATAGCTGCAATCTGCACCTGCTACGAACATGGCTGGCCGTAGGCTCTCGGGATGCATAACGGGATGCACATTATACATATAGACGACTTGCCTCCTGCAAAAATTCTTGCATCTAATATCCCAAAATTTGCAGGTGCCGCCAGTAAGTCGCGTGCGTTGATTAAATTCAAAGCGCATAAATTGGTACACGGAGTACACGAGTCCTGCTATTAGCTGCACGAAATCGCGCGCGGGCTTCAACGATCGCGTAAACGTCGATCGATCCGTTAATCACAGACTTTTGACAATAACGCGTGTTATGGGTACATTAACGTTACGCGTTAGTACGATAAATGATCTTGTAACATTTAAATTAGAAATTATTACGAAACAAGTTACAAAACTTTCTGGGTCCGAACAGCCGTTCGTCAAACGAGATAGATCCCGCAATCATCTCGTTTCAAATGTTTTGTAATAAATAATTTTGTGAAGCTATAAAGAATCTTGACATGTGTCGCGGTTGTTGCCTTACAAAAATAATGACTATGTGGAACAAGACGCGAATGAGAAGTCGAGAGACAGAGAAAGACGAGAAAGAGAGAGAGAGAGAGAAGCACCGGCCAGCGCGTTTCCTTAATTATTTTCTAGCGTGTGCGTATGTATGCGAAGCGATTCACGGCTTGGCGTATGCTCGTTTGCGATTTGCTCGCGAGTCGCGAGACGGCGATAATACAACGCGGCGAGTAACACGAGGAGCGGTAATACTTTGGCCGCACCGGTCACATCGCAACCTTATCCACCTCACACCTCGAGGAAAGAGTAGAAAAACCTTTCTTTTTTCATTGCACTCATCCTCGCTGTTCCTCCGCCGTTTCTTTCTCTTCTTCCTTCTCTCCTTCATGCGAGGCGATAATTACGTTTGCATTAATGTCAGTCTCGCGATTCCCCCGCTCGCTTTGTGCCCGGGGCCCTTGTACGTTTAATTGGGCGACAACAATCATAACGCGAGCTGGTTTCGCCTCAACACAGTGCCCGATACTGCGTAATTACATATTTTACTAGGCTTTTTGCTCCTTTTCCTAGAGATATTTACTTATTCATAGCTCATCACGTAGACTTGAGAATAAAGTAAAGAAATATCTAGTCGTCCAAGTTACATATCTAATCAACGGTAATTATAGTGCGCGGCACTCGTCTGTCGATTGGCCACCATTCCCGCGACAGTATCTCTGAAAAATCGCGAAATGAAGTAGATATTTTTACCGTCATTCCTCAGAGCCTGGCAGCGCGTCGCGCCACGCCACGCCGCGCCGCGCCGCGCCGCAATAATTACGCGCAGGTCCTTCGAGAGAGCGGCGATCCGCGTTCACGATATTCCTGTCCGGCGACGGACAAACCGGCCTCGTAGAAACTCGGGCCTTGCGAGCTCGACTTTCGAGACAAACGGCCGATAGGCAATTAATCTCAGCTTCTCCACTCCGCTGCCTCTCTCTCTCTCTCTCTCTCTCTTTCTGTTTCTTTCTTACTCTCTTTCGTTCACTCGATCTCCCCTCGCGCGACAGCAGCAACGGGGAAAAAGGTCGCGTAAAACGGACGGAAAAGTCTCTCGGGCGTCGTATCGCCGCGCGGACGACGACACGCCGTCCAATTTGAGAGCGATATCTTAACCCAGCCGGTGGCATTACGCCGGCAATAAATAAGGCCATGACGATATAATGCATCGGGACGCCGCGCCGCACCAATCACCGGCGGATAAGAGATTAGTCTCGCGCGGCTTTCAGTTTGCTCCTGTGCGAAATTGCATTGCCGGTATGCAGAGGCGTTTACAGGTTTCGCATAACAAAGGTGACGTAAGCGATGCCTTTTTACGATCCCAGGTTTTTTTTGCCGTCGCCAAACACGGGAAAATTGCAAAAGTTGGAAGAACTTTTAAAAGAGCGATACGTCGCGCGGGAACATCTGACAATACATCTCCCGTGTTCCGCGCGAAACTCTTGGCGAAACTAGCCCGCTCGCTCGTAGAAACGTCGCTTCGCGTAATGGTTAATTCAAGAAGGAAAATATCCAGTTGTCTGTCGATCCTATCAAAACTGTGGAACAAATCGAACAAGCGGATAATATTCATCTGAAATTCATTTTAACACACGCACGTTTCTCTCGCAGAAGACACATCGTTGCCGCGATGCAGCGATGTCGAAATACGTATGGAACTTGTTTTTCCAGTTAAACAAGCAATTGTTCGTTGACGAGTAGTAATCTACTTAAGTTTTAATAATTAAGAAAAAATTATAATTAGTATGTCCATGCTTTCTTTCTGTCTTTAATTAATGCCGAGTTTTTTGTTTTCGCAAATAGATCTCTATTCATTATTAGTAGAATTTTGTTAAAAGATTGGCGTTCTAGAAACCGACATACTTCGTTAAGTATATCGCGAGCATGAAGTAGCGTGAAAAAAGGAAGCCTTTTACAGCAACATTCCGGCGTGGCGTTGATAGATTTATCCCCGTCGCGTCGTGATTGTGTGAACCACGTGCAAGAATAACACACGGACTTCTTATGTTAGTGCTAGACGCATCTGCGAAAGCGCGGCCGAATTGCTCGAATGTGCGAACAGGTGCAATATACCTCGTTGCCTCGCGTTCACGCGCGTGCATGCGAGCATGCGTGCGTGCGTGCGTGCGTGCGTACATGCGTGCGTGAATGCATATACCGCCTACGGTGCCGGATTATGGAACGATACCGCTGAAACGACGGGGATCGAGTTCTCCCGATCGACTTCCCCAAGTAATACGTTCCTTTCTCCGCGATGCCTGTTGCGTGTTTCGATGGCAAAAGATCGAGAGAGGCAAATTCGCGCGCGAGATCGTTCGAAGGGGTTCCTCAGGTCGTTAGGTGGACGAGCGGGAGGGCGTTTCCGGTGAAACGGATTTATGTGCGCAGTTGACCTCGCACGTAACGCTCCGTTCGCTATCCGAATTTAATTGCATGCCGTTATGGTGAAATAAAGCGTCTATTCGACACGTTGGATGAGCTTGCAAATGGGAAAATCAGTTATGCGGATACTTGAAATACGAAGTCGATCCTCGCTAAGCGAGGAATTTGAATCGAGCGTCCTCGTCGATCGCAATTAGCAGATCTTTATGTACGATGTTGAGCACAGACTTGAAATTTAATTCCTATTAAAATTAATTTGTAATTAATAAGACAAGGTCTTATCTGAGCTAATAAAACTTTGAAGCTTGACACTTTTAATTTTCAACATTCAATATATTTGTAATTCAATATTATAAATTCTCCCGCGTGGAGAAAAAGATAATTTATTGAAGAATACACTTTTTTTTAATTTTAATTTTTTCTTATTTATATTTTCATTTTATTTATATTTTTGGGCTGTCTTATATAAAGCGATGGATGTCATTTAGCTACGAAAGCAGACTATATTTGTGACTTAAAAAGGGAAAGAATGTGTGAAAAGTGTCTTCTAATCTAAATACTTGGGTCTGAGGTTTAATTCGCGATTGAAGGTTTGCACAATGTTCGAAGTCAAAGGGAAACTTGGTGTCTTTAGAAAGAGCACAGAACTGCTACCAAATGCGGACAAGGGGGTCACAGACAGGTTTAGTCACTTTATATGGAATACATCGAATAATCGGTGCGCGATTAGAGATTTTCTGATAAATTGGGTTGCGCCATAAAAGCGCGCGTAATAAATTCCACCGAAATAATGGCCGTACAATTAATTTCCATCCGAGGCTGTCGGTGCGAGTTATCACGGCAGTTCCCAGCATCGAATTAATTCCGTTGCATAATGTTGCAATGAAATATGCGCGCTGTTCGCGGATTCATTAATGCTCCGGACAAGTCATGCGACGCATGACGTAAATTTCTACGTTATATAATTTTATATTTATATCTATTTTCCGAAGTGGATTCTCGTTTCTTCATCTGATTGCGAGTAGGTGACTCGCGTGCGTTTTACCCTGCGTGCGAACTGCCGGCATTGATCATAATTCCGCGGGTGTATTCCGATGAGAGGTATCGAAATATCTGAGCGCGTTTCTTCATGCAACCGCAGTCGCCTCTCGATGTATGCGTGGACTGCCAATTGGCTAATGCGACTGATCGCTGCGCTTGAGGTATAACAATCAGCAGTCATAAAGTGTGTATTGCGTTTGCACGGACGAAGACTGTAAAGTCTTCACGGCGCCATTGTCATCTTTTTATTGAAGCTTGTCTCATCGAAAACATGCAAATTCTATGATTGTATTAAAATGAACAAATATAATTTTTCGAAATCTTAATTTAATCATTTTAGTGGCTTTTTAAGATAGCATTTAAATTTGAAAACGTTGAGAACGCTATAACGTTTCTTGTTTTTTTTTTTTTAATTTCGAAAAAATGAGCATTTTAAAAGAAAAAACATGATCGCACGTGTCGCAATTGCAGCGAGAGACCATCTCAATCTGTCGCGATGCGGTTTCGCGTGCCGCTTTCGCTCGTAATTAACTCGGTGGGCCGTTAATTCGTTACGTCGCGACCGGACTCGGAAGGAGGACAAAAATGAGAGGACTGTGTCTTATCCGCGGATCGCGGTATCGATTTCGCCGATCACGGCGCGTGATCATGCATCCATCCACGATCCCATATACGTTAATTACGCGAATTTACGTAAGGGAGAACCGTTCTCGTGCGCATACCGAATTCACTGAAACGCGACGCCGGAATGGACGCACTTCCTAATTAGCGAACGCGAACGGCGTCGTGCTGAGCAGAAGACATATCGCGACGCGGAACAAAAGATTCCCACGGAAATCCGAAACGTGAAAAGAGAACGCGGTGTAAAACGAGGCAATCGCTCGGGAACTTCGTTGTCCCATTTCTACCTTCGCCTTTTTTTCGCCACGGCGATGCAAGATGCACGAGATGCACGATCGGTCGGTCCCTGTGAATTATCACTGCCTGAGATTTGCATACAGCATCGAGGGGAAAGGTGCGATTTCCAACGTTCCGCATCCTTGTGAGGTGAGGGGAGAGGAGAGGCAGAGAAAGAGAGACAGAGAAAGAGAGAGAGAGAGAGAAAGAGAGAGAGAGACGGTTTATTTTCGGAGAAACGTAACCCGCGAATTCAAACTCGATGTCGTCGACACCGCAAGAGAAAAATAGATTTTTAGCTGTTCTCTGGAAATACCGATTCCTAACAGAGACTTTCAATCAATTTAACAATACTAAATTCTTCCGAAACATAAGAAACCAGCTATTTTTTAGATGGCTCTGTTATGACTTATTTGATATTTTACATCTATTTCCCAATTGAAAAAGTGTTTTTTTGACCAAAAATACGTTAATGTTTTTAATGAAAAATGACGAATTGTGTTTGATTTTATATCTCTCTCTTTCTCGATGTATTGCCTTTTAAACTGAATCACCGCGACTTGCGTCTATTACGTTTTTCCACAAACTGGTTTTATTAAACTTTAAACTGCACTGGTTTTACGAGCGAGTTATTTATTCGAACATACGGCAGTGTGCTGCTCCACTGATCCCCTTTTAAAATTAAACTGTTAAATGCATGTGATTTACCTAATTATTCACACAGAGCACGTGATGAAAGCGAATGAATTACAATTTCTGAACCAATGTAATTATTAACCTACTTTTGCTTTGGTTAAATAATGTTCACGATAAATTACCTTCCACAATTATTATTTTATTTGAAAATCAAATCTTTTAATATACTTAGAATCGACTTTCTTTTTAGAATATCCGAAGAGTATGCGCGCGATTGAAGCATTATTATGCGATTATTAACAATTTATAGTTTCGTGTAAATCTTATGTTCCTATAACACATTCGCCCAAAACTTTCGAGATATTCTGACGCGCGGGAGGCGTAATTTTCTGGTGAGATTTCGAGCGGTACTCTAACGCTAACGGAAAGCGATACAGCCCCGTACGACCGGACGATTTCTCACGAAGTCTGTTAGAAAGAACGAAAGAGACACACGAGAAGACGCGGAAGAGACAACGGAGAAGTAGCGCGAGGGAGAGAGAGACACGCGGCTATTCTGCGGTTTCACATTCCACGAGGATTTATCGTAGGAAAGAATGTGTTCACCGGGGTGTAGCAACAGCGTCATGAAGAAAACCGTGATCTGACTACATCTCTTGTGCGCGCTATATATCAGAAGAGAAGGCGGTCAGGAAGAGAGAGAGAGAGAGAGAGAGAGAGAGAGAGAGGACGCAACCGCGCCGATGGTGAATCCTTCCAGCCCGCGCAGAGACGTATACAGATGTATTCTACATCCTGTATACGCGCGTGCGTTATATTACACATGCCTGGTGATAGTGAAGAAGTGAAGCACCATGAAGAAACGCACGCACGTACGTAGGAACCGGGGAAGATTTTTCGTATTATTTCGGGGAATCCTCCGTGGCCGCGATCCTGACGATAGTCAGTAGAGAAGAAGTATACGCGCCGCTCCTTTCCTTCCATCTCGAAACGCAAGAAGATGCCATGGATACGGAAAGGGAACGAAACGGACGCGGACGCGCGGCGGGAAGGTTGGGCGGAGGAAAAAGGGAAAGGTAGAACCAGTGAGTCCAGCTCTGGAATCGAGATGACTCGTGCCTCGTAGAGGTCGACGTGGATCGTCCACGATATAGTCTCGGTTTGCATCGGCCTATGCGAGACGATGCCTACGAGGCGGCGATCTTTTTACCGTGGCTCCTCTCGTTACGCCTCGCGTCCCTTCTTGAATTGCATCCGACAATTGCGATTTCCTATAACGCGAGCCTTTTATCCGTGCGTCATTGCATCGCGAGCGCGCGCGTGACATGAAGACAATCCAATCTCAAAGCGACGAAGACTCCGACAAAAACATCTCGTATTTTGTTGCCGTGCAAAACCGCGTAATGACTTCCCTTGCATCGATGATACGTGTGAATTCAAAAGACTTCCTGATTGTGCTCGTAGAGAGAGATCTCATTTCCGCGCTACTGTTTCCAAAGATGTGTAGGCGCTGTGAAGCGTTTGATATATATATGTCGCGAGATTTTATCACTTCCGTTATCCACTTAGCTCCGTTTTCGTTGCGTAATACGGGTCGGGATTTAAAAACCGGCCGATGGTAAAAACGATGGGGATTAGGATGCCGGGAACGAGTGTTGATCGAAAGATGACTTCCCTGCGGCATGGCACGGCCACGACAGGTGATGTCTGTTTTGACGGGATGAATCGAGAGTGAAAACGAGCTGAGAGAGAGCCAATCCGATTAGGGAACGTTGTTTATCGGGGATTAGGCGAATGTGTGCGGTGTTTCCGGATAACGATCGCATTATGAAACCGATGACGAGTGATCGGCGTTTCGAATATCATCCACGATTGCTTATGTAATGCGGCCTCTTCTATTAAAGCAGAAGCAGCGATGCCGTGAAGAGATCCCCGCTTATAGAGCTAATATACAAGTATCTCGCTCGGGAAGAAAAGGGAAGAACCGGCCGGACGAAGAACCTGAAGAGAGAACAACAACGAGAACAGGACGGCCGAGTATCCCCGATGAATTATCCTCGGCAAATTAACGTAAACACAAACACTGTAGCCACGTCCACGCGGACAATGGAGCCGGTGGAGGGAAGGCAAGAAAAGCACTCTCTTGGGCTGAACTAACAAAACGGCCCTGTTTGCACTTGCGCCTCGAGCCGAGCGCAAAGCTCGCCGCTCGAGGTTTCTTCAATGAACTGACATCAATGACTATCAATATGCCACGAAGAGCGCGAGCAGCATCGTACGAGCGTAAAGAGATAATTATACCTGCGCGTATCTCGATCGATAAACGCAACCGTTCTTTTAATCGTGTTTCAATATCTCGATGTTGAAGATGATAGTTGATAGTTGTTCGTGAATGAACGAAAACTAACATCACTATCAATATCAATATCCAACATAAATTTTGTAAGAATTATAACAATGCAGATTCTCGTTTTTTCATATTCAGATTTTAAAAATTATTATGCGAATTGCCTACATCTATAGTTTCTTTTTATAATTATCATCTTTAAATAAAATGGGATACCTACATAGGAGTTTAGAATCACTATTTGTATTATTTCTCCAGAAGATTAAAATATGTTACCTAGTATAATCATTTAAATGTATCGACAGACTTTCTTTTCAATTTTTCTCCCAAGTTTTCGATTGTTATTATCCAGAGAGACGCATTGTATTGTATTGTATTGTATTATATTGTATTATTCTTCCCATTTCAGATAATAGCATTGCGAAAATCTCTTTTTTTCCGCTCAGTAACTTTTTTACATTATTTTCTTCATCGTTGACCATGGACCATAGAGCATTGACCATTTTTGCGGATAGAATGCCGCAGCATTTTATACAATTAAATGATATTATCTGCCACTTATCTCATAGAAAACACCTCTTTTTTACAGATATTGACTGGTCCACCGTTCTCTTCTTCGGTACTTTTCTCTCTGGTCCTCATCTTTCTCCATTCTCTCCATCTTTCTCTCTCCGCACCTTTTCTTCACCCGAAGTCTTTCTTTCTTTCGCTCGCTCCCGGCTTCGCTCTTCCACATTCTTTTTCTTCCGTTCGCTCTCCGGCTCGACGGTAGACTACTCCTTTCGAGAGCCGTAAACGTAACCTTAATTACCAATTAGACGTAGTGCGGAGGCACGCTTTCGCTCGGTAAAATCGATTAACGGCATGGGACACGACGAGCACACCGCGGCGCAGCGCTGCACAGCTCGTCGCAAGCGGCGACACACCGATACGCTTATGCAAATTGACCGTACCGCGGAAACCATGTACGGAAAGCGCATACCGATCCCGGTACACTTCTGTGTGATCTGGCACACGGTCCGCGGTACTCGATTTCGCTCGTTGATTGGGAGACACCGCCGATGCCAGCGTTTAACCGCGCACCGCCCCCGCCTCATGATCGCGCGATTTCACTCCGACTCGACGATGTGTGGTTTCGATTCTTACCCGGATCCCGGACCACGAACGCGCGGACCTTGAGATCTGAATCTCATTGCGATGTACGTACACGTGTTCGTCTCCTTTTTTCCGTGGCAGCCCCTGCAATCGCGAGGCGATCGTGTTCGCCGAAAGCTCGCAGTTTTACATTGTGCTTTTGATGATAGGATCGGCACGGTGATAGATGGTTACCTCGATTGCCCGACTCACGAAATATAAGGCGCCTCGAGATAGAAGCCCCAGGCGTGATTTTGATTTTCAAGCCTCTTCTTGTCTAAAGGGCTGCATAAATTGGAAAGCAGAAATGTTTTGGAAAACGGGATTTATTCTGTACAATTTGTTACTTTACACATTATTTTCCATAATTAATCAAATTTGCAGCAGTACGGAGTAAATATATTTCGCATAATAAATATCTTTGTGTATCGTATTTGATGTCGTACGTACTATTAAGAAATGTAGAAATTGCGGGGAAGAGATCGAAGACAACGCGTTAGCGTCAGCGCGCAAAAATATATAAAGGTCCCGGTGTTCATCGGGCAATCCTCGAATTCGATGGGTTCTCGCGGCAAGAAGAAAGAAGAAGACGAAGAAGAAGACGAAGAAGAAGTATAAGCGTGCGATGCGTGTTGGTCTCGTGTCTTCGTGCATTCGTTCGTTGCGACGGTGTACGGCCCCATGTCGATGCTCGACGGCAACACAGGAACTCCGGAGCCGCAGGTATCAATTTATGCGGTGCAACATTGTCGGAACGCGCGCCAGGTCCTCATCCCGATGTCGGGAGGAAGGTACCCGAGGATAGGAGCGCCGAGAGAAATCCTGTAGCCGAGAGGAGAGCGTCTTGTAAGACCGTGTTGGAGGTCAACGATAATTTAGGCAGGCAAATACCAGGCCGATTAACTTTCGAGTCGAAAGAACTTGCGCTTATATATAAAATTATACGCGTTCGATTTGAGCGCACAGTTCTCTCGCGCCTTTCGCCTCTTCTTTCCTCTTCTTCCTTTCCGTCTTCATCTTTTCGTGCGGATACTTAGGCTGCCTCTTTCGCGTCCCTCTCGCTTTCGTTCGTTGTTCTTCATCCGCGGCGATTGAGAGGACGTCGTTCACCACGCAGGATCGATGACCTGTTCGGAGTGATGGATTCTAAATTACCGTGAGATGCGTTTTGATTAATCCTCGGACGGAGAGGAAGAATACCGTGAGAAGAAAAGGAACAGGCAGAGTGAAAGTCCCGCTGAACGAAGGCGATAGATATCTTCCGTGAATACGAGGTTGCTCGGGCACTCCACGTGTCCGATAATTTATTAGTTATCTTTCGGTAAGACGTTTCTCGATTGTTGTACCCACTCGTTGTCAATCATTGTTTCGTGATTTGTGTCGTCGTTGTACGCAAGAGCAATAATATTCGCCTGTCAATTCTTGTTTAATGTAATTCAGTTTATTAGGTAATCGGCGGAAATAGGTTAACCTCGATTCACCAATTTGCGACTTGACCTTGCGACTTCGTCAGGCAGCCGGTGATGCATGGTGAAGAAACGAAAAAGTGATATACGGATCGCAGGACAGCAGCACGGAGGCGGTGACATACGCGCGCGCGAACGCGTATTCCGTTCTCTCCGAGACTCAATTTGTCAACGAGGATGCGTGGTTTTGTTCCATGGACCGGATTCCATTTCGATGTACGCGCGACCGGGCAAAACACTGCTCGAGCAGACACCCGCCTTGGCACGCTCGCCCGATTATTGGCCTCAAGTCCACGTGAGCTTAGTCTACCTTTTTCCCTTCGCACTCCCTCTTCATCTTTTTCTCGGTGTCTGCTCTCTGCCTCTCGCTCTCATTGACTCTTCTTGCTGGTACCGAATTGGTCCATGTGATATCTTGCTATATGGGATTATCGCACAATCGGATTCACAATCTATAACCGTAGAGATTGAAGAGATCGATTACTTTAAATCAAATTGAGGGATAGCATGAGATAATATGAAAATTATGAATATTTAGTTCAAAATCAGCAATCAAATTGAGGAATAGCGTGAGATAATATGAAAATTATGAATATTTAGTTCAGAATCAGCAATAAATGATATTTGTATTTGCTTCGAAGATGAAAGCATTGACTAGATATTTTTCTATTCTCATATTTATCAATTAGCTGTATATATACATGTATACAATATATATGTATTGTATACATATATTGTATACATTATTGTATGTATATAGTGTATATTTCTTTACACGTAAAGAACAATTTTGTTGAAGTATGTAAAAATTAGATCAAATACAAATTTAAAAATAATTATGGTGGACTATCAAAATAATTACGTAGGATGCTCAAGCATGATGATAATGATGCAAAAAGTTTCGACATTCTACCACTTTGAGTGTCTTACATAATTATTCCGATAGTCCAACATAATTATTTTCAGATTTGTGTATCTAGCTAAATTTTTAAATACTTCAGCAAAACAAATCATCCTTTCGATGTAAAAATTCTTGGATATCAAAATCGACTTTTTCACTTTATTCTATTTACGTGTCCTATTTTAAGTTGTTTCTATTTTCAGCATATATTGCGTATCATAATTGTATTTTTAATAAAAATATTTTAGGGTGCGATATTAGGAACACTTTTTTTCGATGTCATCAAATGCTACTTTTTTGTTTTCCTTCAAAAAAGATAGTTAAAATAAACTTTGAACACATTTATGCCATAAAGATCATATCACAAAGATTATAATCCCAGACTAAAGTAATGCGGTTTAGTTATATTCTTGTAGGAGTTTCCAGTCAAAATTTTGATTTTTCAAAAATGGAGTGCGATATTAGGTATATAGTTCCCTTAATAAAAAAAATTAGTCGCAATAATTGCGTGAATAAGTGGTTACTGGTCTTCAGTTCTCGAGGATTTAAACGGCGGCGACGACAACGACGACCTCGAGGACGGGCGCGAGGAAACGGAGACGTCGTGCGAAATTCGCAATGAAGAGAAGTGGTAGCGTGCGGACAAGACTACGGCGGGCAAGACGGTGGCGCGGGAAGAAGAGAGACAGACTCTTTGGACGATTAAACAACTTAGGGATCGCAGACGAGCAAAGGCGCCGCTTGCCGCTCGACAGTGGAATGATTAAATAAATTAGTTGCTCGACAAAGAGGGGCAGAAGCGGGATGACTGCATGGGATCCGTACGAGGGTTAATCCCTGTTGAATTCCTCCTAATTATGCACGCTTTACCACCACGGCTACCAAGCCGAGAGGAGAGAACGAGAGAGAGACAAGAGCGGTTAGTAGAAAGCATATAAGAGACGTGGCGAGAGCGAAAGATAGAACGAGAGAAATCGGCGAGCTGCAGGACAGGGAGAAAGAAATGCCGAGAGGGAGAAAGGACGGAGACACGGAAAGGGCCAAGTGAGAGGAAGGTAGTACACGTCACCCGCCTCTCCTCCTTTTCTTCTTCAAGGCTCGTTCGCCTTCCCGGTACGCGCATCCCCGATTACCACGAGCCGCTGCAGCCCTACCGTCGGCCGTTTTACTTACAAATTCAATAAGCATATATCATATTTAATGCACGCCCTGAGCCGAGAATGTTTCGACCGCCCTGGACCACCTTTCTCTTCTTCTACCCGCTCTTCAGTCCAGCTCTCTTCTCTTCAGGCCCGTCGCGCGCCTCCCCGCGCGTAAACTTCGGCTCATCGCTCACTTCCTTCTACTCGGCTTTGCGCTTCCAGACGGTACCGCGTACCGGAAGTATCGCAGGCTGATTCTCGCGTGATTGTCTTTAGCCAATCCGGATCATTGTCATGCAAGAAAAAATTCTTCTTTATAAACGCTAAATATAGATAGTAACTGCTGAGTAGAATACGGTTCACGCTTAAACTTCTTACGAGGAGGGCACACGTGTAACGTAAAAATTTAATACGACATAACGGTACGGTCATACGTTTTTTCCCCCCACCGGTCGGAACAATCACAGCGGAATCCTTCTTCGTGTATTTGGGTGCGACGCGGTGCCGGAAAATCGATTCGACTGAAGAAAGACGCCTGCAAACAAGCCGACACAACGAGGGCTTTTATGTAGTCGAGGTTTTACGATTGAATGGCCCGTTAATAGACCTCACACGTCGGTGCGCGAAGGCGCTAGCCAGCCGTTAACCAAGTTACGGCAATGACGTAATCCCAGCGTTCGACGATAAGTGATCCATACGTTATCAAGATTCGAGGTAAAATTCAATTGTCTCATGCCTCCCTGATAATTTACTACCTATAAACGTCAAATTGCGATTCTCTCTGAGCAACATGATAATTTGCGCTGTAACTTCTTCATTTGAGAAAAAAAGGAATAATTATTCATTGCGTGTATAAATGCCATAAGAAGGCGATGCTTATATAAATTAGAAAGTTAACGTAAGTGATATACGCTTATTGATATCGCAGCACATTTGTTTATTGTTGAGTGACATATTCACACATATTGACTGTACAATATTGACTATAAAACTTTCACGTTTGGTTAGCGAAGTAAATCCTACGTCTAGATTTATCTCTTGCGACAATCTCTCTCAATTTTGTTAGTTTTCAATGTGGAGATGTAGCTTTACGCGTATTACGGAAATTTCTATATAAAATACAACCGGTTTCATTACTCCAACTACAATTCACGCCGACACAGCCACATACGATCCTCCCAGAATCCATGGAATTCAATCCTGTGTGCACATAGAGATAAAATGCATGCAACAATTCCACAAGTTGTAATAAATAAGATAAATTGCGGTCTATCTCACTCGACAAAACTCTCCTGGGAACTACGCGAGATACGTTTACGATCTCTCTTGGAATTAATTAGCGGCCCGGTAATCTACAACGGCCACCGTCGAGGCCTATTACCGCATGTGAAAGTTCTTCCTTAAGTTTAATCAGGCTCTATAACAATTTTATAACTGATAACTCACGAGGCGAAACCAGAAGTTGAAGTTGAACTTCGATGCCTTCACGAGATCGTCCCTTGAAGTTCGATTAAAATCCGGTTGTCGTTGCCGTCGAGCGAAGTTGGACAATGAATGCTTTAGCGGTGTGATTCATTTCCTTCTTAAATTACGCGATATGAAAATTATATAGCCTTGATGTCAAAATTATTAAACACCCTCGTAATCATTATGCTGTATACCAAATCTAATACCAGGAAAGACTTCTATCGTTTGAAAGTTATTTACTAGAGTGTTCATTATTATAAACGCGTTTATACGTTTATTTTTTATTTCTCTCAAAAATTAATTTTTTTTTTGAAAAAACTTTATTTTAATAGGAGGTGTCTAATAATTTTGGCCAAGGCTGTATATCTGTAGTTCATATGTGATTTTAGAAACTAATCTTTCAAATTGCTTTGCCGTTATTGGTGGTTTACAGTCCATCTAAATCATGTTCTCCTCTGTCGAAATGATTTCGTGCAGTTTTTAATTCCATATTTCTTTTACACCTCGTCTCGATATTCCGATCACAGTACCTACACGCAGTTACATTGTTGTTCACGTGCGATCGTTCGAGTCCGAGTGCGACGTACCGCACGCGTAATGTTCGTAATGCGTGCGTCAGGCGATTACGTCGAAGCTCAAGTTGAAATTGCGAGATGATCCCCGAGGAGGATCGCAATGCTCCGGTCAGCTCTTGTGCGGACCTTGTTGTACTGTTCAGTGATCCGTTAGTATCCCCTCCCCGCCGCCCTTCCCTGGTAGCTCCCTCGCGCGAAGGTTTTCCTTCAGCCGACACCTCTGCATACGAGTACGAGTACGCGTGCGAGCGCGATCGCGGTGTCGCGCACGTGTACCTATATGTACGTGCACGTGTATGTACATCACCGCGTACAAGCGTGCGCGCGCGCGCACATACGATACGCACACGCACCGCGCGCTATGCTCGGATCGTAATGCGTTACCCACGGCGGTCGGACGTTCGATGGAGAACGAGATAGCGGCACGTCGTACGGTGGGAGGCCGCGTATCTCAGGACATATCTACTAATTAATTTATACAGACTCCTCTCTCGGAGCGCCGGGCCGCGCACTAATAGAAACAGCGCGGCGGGGAAAAAGAGGGAGGAAGAGCGAGTGGACGAGTGGAGACGTATAGGGACAAGTCGGTACCGCACCATCGCGTGCGCTTTACACGCGCGTCGCTCTCTCGCGGGGCAGCGAGATGGCCAAGTGTAACGAGGCGTGGAATTAATTTTACTTAGGGATGCATTATTACATCGTAGGTCGTGCGGATTTCGATAACAATACATACTCCATTATATAGGAAGTGACAATGACCGTTTTTATTGGCCTTTTGGATCTCTTTATATATTTGGGTTTTCGAATATAGGACATTAGCGTTTTTCAACTATTGGCGTTGAATAAATGTTTTATAAATTGTTAGTCCGTATATTGTCTTAAATGACGACGAATAACGAAACGATGTATTCGGATATCTTTGCCTGGTATATCCTAAATTTCGAAGACAGATGTTGATAGAAAGAGAGAGAGAGAGAGAGAGAGAGAGAGGGAGAGAGAGAGAGAGAGAGGGGAGAGAGAGGGAGAGAGAATAACTGACAGAAATACAACGCGACACCATCCGGTCGCGTGCTGAGCAAAGCGACGAAATGGGCGTTAATATTATTTATATCGATAATTGAGTGCAGAGTCATGGCCGTAGCCGCGTGTATATGCGTATGTACGAACACGCGTACACGCGCGTACGTCGACGGTCTCGCACCACGGGAGGCCATAAAATATCTTTAATGCCTTTCCGATTCAAATTCGGCTCTTAATGGCCGTAATAGTCATCCGTACCAATGACGAGCGAGTCGAATCGGTCTTTGCACCTGTATCACGATCAAGCTAACGTGGGTGCACCGAAAAATATGCACACGTCGCATACAGCCGTGACATTATGTGACATTATAGCTGCAGTAACATTATAATTGTCCTATATTATATCTGTTTCTAGAGTAAGATTTTTTAAAATATTTTTTATTAGTATCGATCGATTTTATAAGGTATAAAGAATTTGCTTATTTTTTAAATAAATTGTACTTTCATCAAAAAGGGCAGATTCAATTATTTAATTAATTATTAATGAAAACGTTTAAATATCAAAAAACGAAATAAAAACAGCATAAAACCGATTTATCTCTTTTATGGAAAGCGTTAGTATTGATGTTAATAGGATATTGTTACAATTGACTCAACTCTTGCAGTTTGTAAAGAAGCAACACAAAATAAAAAGTAACAAATAGCAAATTAATTTTAAAGCTATATTGATCAATCTGTGCAGGTACGGCGCGACGTGTAAAAAAAAACAAGTATCTCGTTTGGTATAACGTACGGTTAATAATCCCACGATTCGGAGAAAGAAAGTCGGTCGCACGTGTCACGCCTATTATTCTTCAAAATTGGCATAAAAGTGAAGTGAACGCACGCCTCGCGTACTCTGGGAATATTTGTTCCCTCAAATACGTAACGTTGATCCACGTTATCTTTCAATTGTATCGAGCTCCGTAGCGTTAATTAAGAAGTATTAATTAGTCTTGCATATCGTGGCAATCAAATATGAGAAACGGCTGATAAAAGACATAATATTATCAGCCAGTTATACCGCGGATTCGATTCACGCGGAAATAACAGTGTGACTTATAATCGAAATATATCCTCGTAAGGAAAGATCGAGGAAGATATCAATCCGTAACGAGTCGAGATCGTGATTGACCGTCGAAGGAAACGACGGCGGTCCCTCTCGTCGGACGACGACGTTCCACTGCGTACGAGCTCAAGGACACTCGGACACCCTGGAATTTAGAACCGGTGGAACGACGCGCGCGCGCGCGTGTTCGTTCTGGAATTTTGCAGCCCATTCGTTTCTTTGCGCATTGTCTTTGTCCGCGTCGCGAAGAAACGCGTCTTTCGCGCGATTACCCGCAAAAATGTGTGGGTAAGCGCAAAGCTGCGTGGCATAGATTGCCGCAAAACGGTCGGCTGTGCGATCCAATTAAGCGGCGTTGCGGATCATGAAGCGTTCGAGATGAACCGTCGAATAATCTCGCATCGGGAACACCTTACACGTCGGGTACTCGATAATCTGCGAGACGTGCAATTTTCTCGCGTCGTGTAAATGGCAACGCGAGTGTGTTTTCAGGTTCTCAGGCCTCTAAACTCGAAGGGGGAGAGAGAGAAAGAGAAAGAGAGAGAGAGAGAGAGAGAGAGAGAGAGAGAGAGAGAGAGAGTTCAGCATCCTCCATCTCGCGATACATCATCTCGCGATCGGAGCGCATCGGTTTAAGCGATTTAAACGCCGGAGAAAATTCGCCGAGGTGACTCGCACCGAAATTTACGCTGCGCGTATTTCACGTCTCTGACTGTCGAGGGGGTGCCGAGGTCCATTACCTCTCTACGAACGCCGTGCATAAAGAGGAGGATCAGGTCACCGAAAGTCGCGCCAAGTTGCAGTTATCGCAACGAGATATCGTGATGTCGGAATACGCGTTACGTGATGGCGTAATAGTCATCGATATAAGTAACGATGCTTTCAAAGATGAAGGGTAATAACGCCATATCTTTACAGATTGGTCGATCGATACGGTATAGGTCAATGGATATATTTTAACGAATACTTGGATAGAAGATATAATAGGAGAAGGTTTAAGGAAGCAATATGTGTGTAGGTAATTTATACTTAGAACATAAGCGCAATAGAAAGATTAGTCTCATTGAAGACTAGACTAGCGGTCTACTTTTCTAAATAGAATTATAGGAACATTGATGAAACGTCAGGATTGAAGCTATCATATCGTGCTGCACAGCAAGGGAAATAATTAGCTAATTGATTGCACCTGTAGATACGCGAGAGAACATTGATGAAAATAATTACTAAGAGTCTCCTAGAGACTAAAATAGAGCCGGGATGCGAGAGGAAGTCGTGGGGACCGAGCGGATGAGCGACACTGGTTTCAATAAGGCAAGAACACGGGCCCGGCAAACCGCAAGTCATGTTGGTTCATTACGCCGCCCCACGTGAGAGTAAGATGAGACTTCGAAACTAACCTAAGCCGCCCTGATGGGGCTCGCCTCGCGCGTAGCGGGCCTCGATATAACGCTAAGGCCGCATAGTGCGCTCTATCCCTCCGGGGCCTCTTTCGCTCTTTCTCTCGCCGAAAGGGAGAGAGGGAGGGATGAAAAAAGAAAGAAAGCCGCGGGATATTCCGCAAACGCGCTGTAAATTCTCGAAGAGATTGCGTTCGCGCCCGTACGCTTTGGGGGCATTAATTAAACCCGCATAACCGTGTCGTCCATGCACGAAAGCGCTAGACGATCCTTGGTCCCGCCTGGAATTTCTTTTTTCGACCGAGTAACTGGAGTCTGCGTGCCGTTTTAATAAGAACATACATATATCGCGCTCGTGACCAGCTACTAGAACATTTATCACCCAACTGTGATCAAATATTTCTTCACACATATAGATACGTGTCGCTATAAGTAATCTGTAATATAATTAGAAGCTTTATGCAAGTCTTGCGGTAAGACGGACATCGTTGTTCGAAATCCATGACGAGATTTCTTTGCGTCCGGTATTCTTCGGGCGAAAGGAATGACGCCGCTATATAAAGCATAGCGAAGATCTAACGCGCCGGTTCTGACGTTACGGTTAGCTCATCCGGCTCGGACATAGCCCGAGCGCGTTATCTTCTCTTCGTGGTTAACCCCGCCGAGGAGGAACGCAGAAGAAAACACGGGGAAGATATACGCGAGAAGTACGCTCGGTCGGTCCTTCCTCCCGACCCTCCCTCATCTCTCCCCCCCCCTCCCCCAGACACGCGGTATGATTAAATACGAAGGAGGAAGCGCGGTCACGACGCAAGGCGGACGCGTCTAAGATGAGTTAGAATCCACCGGCGGTTATGTGCCACAGCCCGTACGGTTAATTGGAATTTAGTGATCGTAAGTCGCGCCGCGCTCGTCGAGCCGGCTACCACAGACCGGCCGGTCGACCCCGAAGAATCGCAATTTTCAGATCGTTCTATCGGTCAGCCGTGAGAAGGCAATAAGAGGAGAATTGTCCACCAAGCAAGATCGATTTTGCGATCGGTTCGCTCCTATCGAAAACGGATAGTTCATTCAAGCTTATCAAACGCAGATGTCGACGAGCGCAGATACGGAATGATGCCAATAACGCGCGAAGCGATGATGAGAGAAAAATATAAACACCGTTTAATATTAGTCGCATATTAGTATTTGATCTGATGGCACCAATTAAATATAAAAAGAAATATTACGATTATTTTTCGCAAAGTCGACGATAACTCAGTGATGTGACACGTTAATAGGAAATTATTTTCGCCGATCCGGTGTGTTTGCTGATGATTTTCGCGATGATTACTTTTATTTATTCAGAGGCCATCGAAGAGATTGTTCGCGCAGATAGCGCGATACGAATTATTTTTCGTGCTTCTTTCCGATCGGCGCGGCGATGTACACAGCGTGACGCTGCGTGGCGCGATTCTCCGCGCAAACAAAATGATTCACGATATTAAAACGATGTAAACGTTGTCGAGATTGTAAACCCCGGGCGTGGAACATTAAAGCGAACGTTAACGCTCTTTGGAGCTCGCCGGCTAGAACGGCCCGCGCCGGGCGGCGCGGATCCCCCACGGATTAAGGACAATAATTTCAAATTCAAATTGACAGCCGCGTCGCTTATCGGCCGGCTCGATCCGCCCCGAAATCCCGCGTCTCCGGGGTCTCTCACGAACTCGCGCGCTGCTTGGAGATTTTCGGGGATACCAACCTCGCGGGATTCACGAGGGTCCGGGCATACGTGCTGCTCGCGTCCGTGCGGCGATAGCAATCTACATCCTTAATTCCGCGGGTTGTCCGGTCCCGACCGAAGTGGATTGTAAAGTCGAAACGTCAAAACCGCACACCGGCTCGGACCACTCGTGTGCCCACCCACGTACGTCCCCTCTCGCACTGCACGCGTGTACGCCTGCGGCGGCAGTCGCTCGTGACGATCCTCGACGCGAATGAAAACTAAAAGAAAAGAAATTATATATATATATATATATATATATATATATATATATATATATATATACATATATATATATATACATAGAAACGCGTTTCTTGTATGCCTTAACTTTTTTTCCAAGAACACACTAGGCTGAGTACACACGGAAATGAGACGCGTCAATAATGTGAGATTTAAACGCGTGCAATAGCGTGTCGAAATTGCAGACGTACGGCGACGCGACGCGGAAGGAATGCGAGAGGAAGGAATGTATATGCGCGAGGCGCGAAGATCGACGCGTAAAAGCGGAGCGAAAGGGCTTTGCGGTCCATCCATCCGTTCAGTGTCGCGGAAGTGGGAGAAATGTTTGCATTAACGCGACGCGTCGTGTCGTAGTTGTCGTACGCGTCGCGGCAATACCGCGTACGCGGCCGTACGCTCGAACGCATGTGCGCGCACGCGACTGCGTTAGCGCCTCGACATTGTCCATAATTTAATGACTTTATCGCCCGCCACGATCGTTTAAACCTGTCCTCTCCGCGTTTGAGAGGCGAAAGCTTCTCACTCACTTTCTTTCTCCTGGCCGCCATGCAGTTGCGGTATTCGCGCGTACAAAACGGACACGGCGCGAGGATACACAAGAGCGTACGTCTTTCTCCGATTCTCATAGCCCGATTAATTCGAGAGCGTCGTAGACCGGGATTCACGCGACGACGATGCTACACGGCATGCTGGTGGATTTGCGAGGGACACGCAGACTCGCGCGCGGCGAGCGATTCTGCTGAGGGGGCCGATCGCGCCGGAACCCCTCGTCCAATAATTTAGCGAGTTTATCGCTTACGACGATCGTTTAAACCTGTCCTCGCCGCTGCTTCGACGGGAAGAAGAGGAACCGCGCGCGCGCGCGCGGGAGAGGAGAAGAGAGGAGAGGATACTTTTCGTTCTCCTCACCCGGCTAATTATTCGTCTTGCTGAGTTTCATACGGCGGGAGAAAAAATTCAGTGGGATTAAGCAAGTCCCGAGCGAGAAATATCGAATGCCTATCACGACGATATTTCGTCTCCGCGGGGGAATATTATTATCATAATCTTAACGGGATGGGCAGAATGATTTCGCGCAATTTACGCTCCGTTAAGATACAGTCGCGGTCAAGATTTTTCGCCACGTCGGCGCCGCGCCGTGGAGAGAGCGAGCGGAATTGCCGGCACGTAGCGAGGTCAAGATCGTAGATCGGCCGATCGTCCGCAATAATCGGCGATTTCTAGCGATGGAATTGGCGCCGGGCGCCGTTTACGCCGGAATAGCCGCGCGCGATCGACCGATTGACCGATCTGGCGTATCCGCGAAAACAGATCGGCGCGGATCGAAGGGATCGTGAGAGAGGGACGTACCGGAAGAGGATCCCGAACGTGGGCGCGAGATTGCATTTCTCGCGTCTCCTTCCGCTGCGCTAAGACACTACACCTTCCCTTATCTAACGGGATTCATGCAATTTTCTTACAATCTCTAACGACAATGCGGCATTTTTCATTTCGCGACTAACTCGTAATGATTCTTCGACCATGCTCTTAATTAAACTGACAGTTTGCGTACAACCGTGTGATTTGTCGGGATCTCTTTATTGCAATGTTTATACGCTTTTTGATCACTGTTATTCAAATGTTAACGTCGCGATAAAATAAAATTGAAATAGGCCGGGCAGAAAATACGACGAGTATATAAATAGATGTCTAGAGATGCGATATATTAAGTAGATTGATGTCAGATTACTTCTCTACGTCTCTTTCTCTCTCGCATTGCAACCTCCACCTTGATTCTTCTTGCGTCTTATAGAAATCGTGAATCGTGCCTGAAATGTGGCACGCGTGTGTGCAGACAATCAGAAATGGAGAAATAAGAAGTGACAGGGTAAAATGCGATGGTAAAGACGCTGAGAGGATAAAGGGCGAAGGAGAGGGTAAACGCGAGATAAAGAGATTGCGTCGATGAAAAACTGGGGCTGACATGTTAACGGCTGACAAGAAGCCGACTTTATTGGCCGTAAACGCAGCAATCTCTAAGCTGGTCTTATCCTAGTCCGGGGCCTGACGCATTCCGTGCCACTGGACCGCAAAGTCGTCCTTTCTTTTCTTCTTTTTCTCTCGCAATCGTGCACTTCGATTCCCGCCAGAGTCGCGTCGTATCGTTGATTCGGATTAGTCGTACGAACGAAAAGGAAATTATCTCGCAGCCGCATCAGTAATTGCGTCATTAACGTCGGAACCGGATGTCCTCAAATCGTTGTAGCAACGCAGTTTTTCTGGAAGCACGTGAAAGTAAAAGGAAAACAATAAGAAGGAAAAAAAGACTGAGAGCGAGTTTTCTCATCATTTTCCGGCTTCGTTTCTTTATCTTCTTTTTTCCGTCATTCTCATTTTCCCCCTTAGTTACGAGATCGCGGGGGACAAGTCGTAATCTGTCCCGGTGTCGAGAAACATCTGTCGGATTTACGGCGTTATCGCGCTTCGTGGAAAACCGGTCGGCATTGCATATGTACCAATTTGGAGATTTCGTCCTCGGTGCGTCCTCGAGTGCACCGGTGCAGAGTCGTCGAAATTCTCGACGGCGAAATAATGTTATTAAAGAGAGTCGTGTCCGCGCGGGCGGCGATAACACCCTTTTAAAGACGCGCGAGCCTCCGAGTCTTAATTGCGGACTAATATAGATACGATGACTCGGAGCGGAGTCGACGTCTCTCCTCTTTCGCGAAATGTCACGGAGCCGGACGTCGTCGCCGTGAAGTTACGGCGCGCCGATCTGACCGGCAATATTTTAAGACGGGGTTAATTAGTCCGCCAGGGACTGTCGCGCCGCTTGATGATTTGATGTTATAACGCGCGCTCATCGCGGATTTTTGCATAATTGCAGACATGGCCCGCGATTATAATCGCGTCGCTTATTTATCGCGAGGACGTCAGGTGGAAGCGTTGTGCCGTTTAAAAGCGCGCGTGCGCTGGCTCATTAACGATTTCTTCTTGGAAGGCACTGCGCAATGCCGCTGCAGGCGCAGTATATCGCGAAAGAGAGAGAACCCTCGTCGGTGCCCCTCGTCAGTTCTTTGGATTCCACCTTGCAAAACGGGCCTGCGCCGGCTTTTGCGCCAACACCGTTGATTAATCCTCCGTTATTATGCCCTGCGATTTCCACCTGAAATTCAAACCTAGGTCGGCATTGTGAACTGAAAAGCGTCAGATAATGAATTTTAATTAGGTCTTAAGGCACGCTTTATTTGTGTATTAGTATATGCGTCGTACGCGCATACGCGTGTATATACGCGTGTATCCAAGGGAAATATACACTCCCCATCCAGCACCTGTCGCCGGGAGGTTCCACGATTGTGATTATGTCAGAGGCTGTGGATCCTTAGAACTTCGGGATTGAGTTATAAATCATTATTACTCGTTATTCGATATAATTACATCGCTTTACGTCGTCTCGGATTGCATCAGGAGATGGCGTTTCCATAATTTTATTTTGCTCTCAACTCTCAAGACTCACGCGTAAATCAATGGATAAATTACGTGTCGCGTAAGAATGAATTATGGTCCAATCTCTTTTTGGCGAACGTTCCACATATCCCTAAACTGCAGTAGATTCGAGAACCATCACGCGGATAAAAATGATAATATCACTTCCCGATGAGAGAGTGACGAGAAGCTTTCGATTGCATCGGAGCTGGCACCTCGGAATAAAATCGACTCTCGCCGCTTGTACTTTCGATGGCTCGCGATGTGCAACGCGGCGCGGCGCGCCACCCGGGATTCGTTTTCACACGCGTACATTCTCGCCGCGAGCGAGACCGACCGGCCGCGGCGCGACGAGACGCGACGCGGAGTGTTTACGCGTGTGCGTCGTGCCGGGACCCCACGTGCGTGCCATGCCGTGCCGGCAGGTATGCGGCTGGGCACCTCCGTAAAGGTCGCACGGGGAGGAGGCGCTCTCCCGTCGAGCACCTGTCGCCAAAAGGATCGGCCACCACCCGTATCGGCGATCCCTCGTCTACCGAGGACCCGGTCCATTTTTGGTCGCGGGAGCCGGGGACGTGTGTACGCGTCTCACGGGCTTTATCTCGGCGCGGTCGTCCCGCGCATGATGGATCAGTGCATTAGCGATACTGATTAGGTCGTCCTCGTAAACCTTTCCGTAATCCATTCGATCGATTCCACTTCTCCTTTTGCGTCACGTTCTCGTCTTTGCCGTTCTAGCGAAATCCTACTTCTAATAAGTTTATTTGAGAAATATATTTGTTTTCTCTGTTTTTCATCCTCGCGTTTTTCTAAAATGAAAGGGGAACTTTCTGTCTCAAGAACGATTAGAGTAAAATGACAAGCGATAGATTACTGCAAGCTTACTTTAATCCGACTGTTGTATTTTAATCCTTCGTGCCGCAGAACGGTACTTAAAAATATTGTTCCGCGTATTCATGCATTCTTATTCGAAAAGAAAAATCAGAAGGGATTCTAAGTACGTTATTACTATGTCGTTCGGTTTAGATGATAATTATTATCCGTTTGATTTAAGTTATGCGCTTCACCCGGCACTCCATCGGCGATCGTCCGGCTACACCGGCATGTGATTTCGCAATAGATAATCGACAAAGAATTGTTTAACAACGCCCGCATAAAATACCACGCGATAGATATAATACTGTCTTCAACGCAACGCGCGAGATGATGAACTTTGCGAGAGACGTCGTCGCGATAAAAGAGTGTACAGCAATCGGAACGTGAGAGACGGCCAGCGTTCGCCGCGGGCAACGCAGAAGAGAGGAGATCCAGCCGCCGCGCCGCGGGATTGACCAATTCCACCGGGTGTATCTAGCATCTACTAATCTCGCGTATATGGCACCGAGCAACTTACCTAACAAATCGGCCGAGGAGGTAGGCGAGAGCCCGCGCAACATAAATAAGGGGAATCGAACACGCCGGCGAAATGTTAAACGTCCTAAACGTATGTGTGCATATATGCACACGTACGCCGTAAATGTCAGCGCCGGGCGAACTACTCGCGAAGATCTCGCGAGGGAATATAAATCTCTCCCTCGCATGGATTCGTGCGCGTCTGTCGACATACGTATGTCGGAAATCTGGAATCTGCTGTAGCCTAGGTATTCGACGCGGGAGTCATATGGTAAAACATTTCCGCGATACGTCAAGACACACGGCCGTGTATGTCAGCTGTACGTGTATTATATTATATAATATAGTCGCGGCGCGATAAATCATACGTCACAAGCGTTGACGCGGACCCTCGCGCGAAAGGAGTGCAAATTCGCGAATTAATTGAATCCGCGCGTCTCAGGCACGCGGAGACGCGCGAGACGCGATAAAAGCGCGAGGAGGACAGATGCCACGAGAAAAAATTTGATGGAATATTAATTTCTTCCCGAGGTATCATTAACTTCTTTTTAATAATTTAAAGGCACTCGCGCGACACTTTTCGATGACGCTTTATCAACGCGAACGATCGATTGTATTAATTAGAATATTTTCGACGGATCGAGCGCGTTGCCGGAATATCGAACGGAAGAAACGGCAGAGTATATCGGCTTTTGATGGAGCGATACCATCTCTTTAGTACATCGTTCATTTCTGTAATTGCAAGGGTGCTACGATTCGTCCGCATACGTTGCACGGTCGATTCAATGCGTGTACGCGATAAGGGCGACAGAGTTACACATATGTATATGTGTACGTATATCCGTGTGTAATGGAGACGCGCGATAGACGCTGCCACGGAAATAAAAATAAGCCAAAACCGCGTTTCGAGTGTAATTTATCATCTCGGGTGATATTAATGCGACTGCAGGTCACTTTTGCCAGAATCGGTGCACGCGCTTATACTACGGCTAAAGTTTGTATATAGGGCTCGTTCATGGTGAAAGGGAGACAACGGAAGATAGAGAGAGAGCGGAAAAGATGACGCGTGTATGTGTGTGGATACGTATAAAGAAGAAAGAGGAAAAAGAAAAAAGAAGGGACCCGGGGCCTCGGGATGTTTTCGTAGATGAGAGGCGATACCGCGCGAGGACCCTACCTTTGCAAAACTTTATTGATGACGAAATACGCAATCGGCGCGATCTACCACCATGCTACGCGCGCGCGCGCGCGCACGTGTCGTATACCTTCAATTATATATAAATAATTAACCTTCTGTATACTCGACGGAGAGAGAAGCCGACTGAGTCCAATTAAATCTGGCGCGATGCAAATCGTTTCACGTAACGGTCGCGTCCGGGCGACTTTTGCCGACGTTTCACAGTGGAAGCGCTTATCGGCCCACCTGATGAGAAGATCGATGACAACCTTGAATAATTAGCTTGGCGTATGCTCCTCGACCAGCGCAAGTCTGCCTTGTGACACATTGTGACGCGCCCAGATTTCTTTTTTCAAGACTCTCCGGTAATTGACAGCAAAAAGGGGAAAGAAAATACATTTCTTCCTCTTTCAATATTCTTTAGAAAAATTTCTAAAAAGTCTGATTTTACGGCTTTTACGCGTCCGTGCCAAATTAGTTGTGACCGATTGTGCAGCCGGAGGCGTGATAAAATCGGCAGAGGCCAAGTTTTGAGATTCTCGAGAGATTTCAATACGAATGTTAAATTATGTAAACGGCGTTCACTCGCCGGGGTTTTCCCACTTTCGCGCATTTTCATGTCGGTCGGAAAGAACGCGAGCGTAGTTTACGTTCATTTTGGAGTCAGGTACACGGGATCGGTGGCATCAGCAATTGCGGCACGTTTTAGCGAACAAGCAGACAACTTCTGAATTAAAAAACGCACCGAGAGACGGACGATAGTGTAAAGTATACACATATACCTACATTTACATAGCTGCGTAATATGTACGTATCGCTCTCGCCATTTTCCCTGCATCTTCCAGTTTCTCCTCATCTCAGTCTCGCTCTTTTTCGCTGCTATCTCCCGGCTATCGACCGCGAAAAAATATTGCCTGATCGAGACGCAATATCTGGCGGGGCACGTTTAGAGCGGCAACACGGCGGACCTGCGGGGGGCGACCCCTCGTTCCTCGACGATTCTTTTCCTTTCCTCCTATCTTTTCTCGGCTCTTCGGCGAACTTCCGTGGCCCGAAAAGAGCAGAGAATACGGATTGAGTCGCTTCTGTTTCTCCGGCGTGTATATACACTCGGAGTAACTAATTATGCAGATAACGCTGCGGCAGCGCAGAAAAGGGGGAGCACTCGAGATACGAGAGGGGCCCCGGTCGCGCTCTGTCCGCCTTTCGCGCCGTTTTCAACCTTTTTTTATTTTTATTTTTCGATACTCCGCCACGGATACTTCGGTTTCGGTCCCGCCACTCCCCTTTCCTGAGTACACTCTAATGTCCCGTGATAACGTTGGGGTATGGGGTATGGTTATTATATTTTTTCGAGATACGTATATGAGAGAAAAGAGAGAAAGAGAGAGTAGGCGTGAAATGGGATCGATCGCGGCACCGAAGCACTCCCTGAGTGCGTCGGTAAGTGGCCAAGTCCGATCATCTCGTCTTCAAATCCCGGTACATGCGTACACACATGTATACGCGTATATACCGCGCGTCGGGATAGAGTGCACAACGGTAGTAACGCGTAATTAAGCTAATTAGCATCTTGCGTTTATTAAAAATATCAATTTACCCGAATGCAAAAGGGGGCTTGCGCGCGCCCCACACAAGTATACACGTGCGATCACACTCAGGTGATCGTTTCTCGCGGTGCGCGATCGCATCGTAACATCGTTATTAAGCCGAGAGTTAATTAAACGTCCGCGGTACATCACTGTCTAGTAACAAAGTATTTCCTCGCAATTTAGCGGCTCGCCCCGGAATCACCGCCCCGTGGTTTACCCCATGCGTTATATCCATTATACTGAAATCTCATTGTCAAGTTCCGGTGGAAGGTTTTGAAGGTTTTCGGCAGGAACCTCTCTCTTCTCTCGTAACGCG
>NW_020214555.1:588393-602527 GCF_003070985.1 Temnothorax curvispinosus
TGTATATATATATATATATATATATATATATATATATATATACAATATATATATGTATATATATATATATACACACTATAACGAGTGCGGCAGTTTCTCATTAGCGCGGCCGCTTTTTCTGCCAACGAATTATGAATCGTTTTTATTGCTTTTAAAATTGCTAATCAACCGCTCGGCCATCGGGGGCAGTCCCGGACTCGTTATGCTGCGGTGCCCCATCCTCCCTCCTCCCTCCCCCTCCCCCGACGCCCCTTTCCCTCGCCGACACCTATATACGCCCATGCTGAATAGATATTCGACATTCCTTTATTTCTGCATTCGCCATGCAACACGCGCTCGTCGACCGAGCCGTTTAATATGGACGCGCTTGATTTATTAATCCTTGTTTGATTTAATATCCCATTCGAATTACTTCGGTTTAAACTGCCATTGATCGCTCTTACAAGATAAGGCGGCGTTCTTCGTTTCGCCTTCACGCGCGTGATCGTCTTCTTCAAGTATTGGTACGATAATCGGATAAGATCTATGCACACACTCGCCGCACCCTCGGCACCTTTCGAAACGTCATTTTCCTTATTTCTCGAATCTGCGAAAGAAATCTCCGCGATTCCGCGAACTATTCCGTTGCGAGATCCTATGTGGAAGGCTTCATCGATCTCCCTCTCCCTCTCTCTCGTTTTCTTTTTCTCGTCGCGAGCGTTGCTGAAATGTCAGCTATAAATTTTCACAGGTGAATGCGTCACGAATGTTTCCTCGCTGTTTCGCCTGGTTAACATAAAACGGCGTTAGCCGATCGTTGCTGATTGGGATTGTCATATTCTGTTATACGTTACCACGTACGTTCACGCGAAAGGGAACACAGAAGTCTCTTCTGTACTTCTCATGTACGACAACGGCATTAATAGAGACGGCAATTACGAAACGTTCGATTTATCGTTGTTCGCCAGCGCGATTCTGCCGCAGGCCGCTGCTGCGAGCGGGAGAATTGAAAAATTTCTAATTATGTTGCCGCTGTGTGCGATACACCGTTATGAATTTATACCGCGGTCATTATACCGTCGGTTGTGCGCTCGCCGACAGTGCCGTAGCGTGGCAAAACCCGTACGATGCGCTTCTTGCCTTGCCTCGAATGAAGTTCACGTTAGCGAGTTCCACGACGCAAACCGGACGTTATCCACTTGCATTAAGTAGCACTAAACGAGCGAAACAGTACTTGATTTGAAATTAATAGTTGGCGGATATTATGATACGTACATAATACTTCTACTTCCAGCGCGTATAGCATTACTTGCTAGAAATACTTGAACTGAAATGTTATGCGGCTATTTGTTGACTATAAATTGTGGCATATGTACAGCGGCTCTTTTAAGAGCCGCTAAATACAGCCTACACAGGAAGAGGTTACCAAATCTGTACAACAGAACTTTATGGCTGGATTCGGGGAGCGCGCTATTAGCGCTATTTGCTTGTTCTATCCTTGTTTTACACCTGATGAGCGATAAAGACAGAATGATGCAATAGCGCTAATAGCGCGCTCTTCGAATGCAGCCTATTTCAACTTTCTATATTAAACGAGAGCTGCATAATATTATGCTAGGAGAAAAAAACTTGACAATAAGAAGGTTAATAAATACGACAATCTACCGATCACTGTCGCCGTGCCGCGTTATTAAGTTTTAACGGAGATCGGCATGAAGATCATCGGGGGAATCATCGTGCTCGGACTCGGCCAACTGAGAAAGCGTATTCGCAAAGCGTTTTTTACTGCTATAAGCTCGGCGAGCGGACCATTACGCCGGGCGGGGATCGGAGGTGTACGCCTTTTTTGTATCCAAATAATTTGCAATCTACCGCGTGGCACAGAACATTATTACGAAACATTGTAATTAGCCCGCAACTCCCCGGGCTTTTTTCGATGGCGTATCTCCGAGAGACGATAGGTCTCGTCCCGACGATGCACGCGGGTGTGCCCCGGTGCCTTCACGTGGATCCGGATACCTTGGCGACTCTCTCCGCGAGCGAAAGAGAGAAAAAGAGAGAGGTGGTTGCCGGCGGAGGTTCGGACGTGAGGTGATTGATCGGTTCCAATATAATGAGTGCCGATAATGACCGACACGGGACAAGGCCCGGCGCGAACGGAAAGCGATGGGTCCGTACGATAGGAGTCCAAGGAGAGAGGATGCACTCGAGAGAGTCCTGACTCTCTCGAATCCGATGCACTCACACGCGCGTCGCCCGCGCGTCGTTGACGCCCCGACACGGCGGATCTACGCACATGCGTGTCACACGCACGTGTGTCGGTGATTTGACGATTAGAAAGAAACTTCGACGGATAAAGGAAGAGAACTCGGCGCGCCTCCGAGTCCGATACTCTTCTTCTCTTTCGAATCGGGACAGCGCGTGTCGCCGCCGCTTCGGATCGGAATCGCTCGGGGGCTTCTCTCTCTTCGGCGCTTTTTCAGCCGTGAAGTGTTGCTCCGAGAGTAAATTAATATATTATCCGGTAGTTATCGGGACGGGATCTGTCTGAATGATGATGGATCTCTTTCTAACGGAGATATCTGCGGTATACCGCGCGATACCCTCATACCTGGTTCGTTAGAGAACGTGCATGTAGCTGTTTGATTGCGATAACGAGGTGTGATCGCATTATCCGAGTTTAAACGACTTTCCGACCGCGTACTGTATTATTCATTCAGAAATGTTCGCCAAATATGTGGGTTTATTTAAGAATCTACACTTATACGCGCTAACAAAGCTGAAGCTGCGAAATAAATGGAGCTAACTCTCTTTCCCGGATATGCATGTAATATCAGAAATCGTGAAATATTTGACTTTTGGCTTAACATCGCCCTCGGTCTTACCCCTCCCTTTTTTCCTTTCCTACCGCGTAGAGGTATTACCGAGGGTGTATCGCCCGTATCGCCACGGATCGAACCCTGCTTTCTTTTGTCGGCAATCGGGCGCTCGCTACTCAAGAGAGATGACGTGTCAATTTGCTCTTCGTTCCTTTCGTCGCGCGCACCTCTTTACTCCCATCGCTTTCGGTGAATCTCCCCTCTCGGCGCCAATACACAGACGGCGAGAACGAGAGAGAGAGAGAGAGAGAGAGAGAGAGAGAGAGAGAGAGAACGCGGACGCGCGGAAAGAGAGCGAAAGAGAGGAAGCCGCGTTGAGTGGAAGCAGGACGGATCTATCTACCGGTTGTTATCTAGTGACGCGCCGGGGATTACGTTTGTACGATTCGCCGGCGTGGATGATGTTGTCGCCCATGGTGTCGGTGTTATCTCGACACGGGAGGGCACTTACCTGCCGATAACCGCGCCCCTCGCTCCTTCCTTCTCGCTCACATATACGCACGCATCTACTCGCCTCGTTGTTTTCTTCTCTCTCCTCCCCCTTCTCCCTCTTTTCCCGCGAAGGAAGACCTTCCGTCGCGCGTCTCTTTATCATTCCCTCTCGTTCTTTCGTTCCGCAGTATTCGCTCACCGCGAATTTCGCCTGGAACCCCTACCCCCCTCCGCCTCCACGAGCCCGTTCACCGCGCACTTGATTTTTACCTTTACCCTAATTTGTACGATGGCACGAGTGGAACCCGCGTGCATTCGTAATTAGCTCTCGCGACGCGACGCGACGATCCCGCGTCGCGTCGTCTTATCCCCGGGGCCGGGGGTGTCTCGAAACGGATCGTTATTAATCACCATATATGTCGAGACGTTTCACTCAACGCGGTATATGTACGTTTCATTTATCCTTTAGCATTATTTCAGTTCCCCCCGCGAATTTCTCTCTCTTCAAAAGCGGATTGTTTATTAGTACGTATGCAAAAATTAAGAGGCTTAATCGATAACTCGAAAGCGCTTCCCTGTATGTATTTATCAGCTTCATTATTAAGTGCACTCTTCGCGCGCCGCGTAATATATTCACCGCAGAAATGCATCGCCTCATTCATTTTCATCCGATCTCCCGCACGACGTAATATTGCCCCCCTGTCTTAAGCCGATCGCTTTCCTGTATTCAGCGCGACTGGCCAGCCAAGTCCGAGCGAGATATCTCCGAGCGAAGTCTGAAAGAGGACGAGAGGCGAAATTGACGAGAGCCGCGGAGAGGCAGACGAAGAGGGGAAAATAAAAATAGAAGGTCCCTAGCCGCGCACTAACACTCCTGGCGGGTAATGAGACGAGGAGAGTTTATCCCCCCGCCCCTTCCCCTCCTTCGCCGCTGCTGCAGCGCGGTGGATGCTGTTTATGCAAATGCAACCACGAATCACGTCCGGTGGCAATCGCTCCGGGAATTATGCCGGGATCGGCATGGAATGATTATTCCGTAGCGCTAAACTCATCTCACTTCGTGGGCCCCGGCAATTCGGGGCCCCGCCGACAGTCGCTGGCATTATCGGGGCACGGCGCGCTCTCTACCCTATTTAATTCAAATAGGCTGCGATGTGCACGCAACACCGGGCTCTCTACACGCATGACTCTCTTACCATGTTCGATCGTTGCTGGAATTTTTAGGTAACATTGAACTCTCTTCTCGGGAATCCTCAGGCACGCGCGTCCTTCCTCCGCCGGACAAGAAAGCAATCTGTTCTTCTATATTTTTGTCTTTGATTCTTGAAATTGATTCTGGATTTGTTGCTCGATCTGTTTTGTTTTTGTCGTTTTTATCGTTTTTGCGTTCCCTCTCTCGTTTTACGCCTCGTTTCTCGCGCACGCAAAACCGAGAACAGTCGGCGGCAATTAACGCCGTAATTGAAACCCTTTATACGAATTATAAAAAAAGAGGCGGCCCCCGAGCGCGTCCTTTCCGCGCGCGGGGGCCTCCGTAATTTCATCCGCAATCGTATCTCTGCATTTGCCTTATATTATCCCCAATTAAGGCCCCGCTCGACGTCCGCCCTGTGTGCCATTACCAATTAAGGTTCCGGTCCTACCTCTCCCGGGGGAACGAAATATGTACGTAGATCGCAGCCGCGGATGGGTGTAGGAACGACAAAGGGTAGGCTTGACGGGAAGCTTTTCCGTGCGAAGCTGGCGGAGAAGAGGGACGGAGTTTACCGCAGCGCATGGTCGTGGCCCATTAGAGACTATCGGGAGTCCGGCGATCCGGGGCATAAACATGCTCGACACCTCGCCAGCTCGCGGTAATGCGTTCGTAACTCCTGGCAATATCCTGATGCCGTTCTCTGTCTCTATTCTCTATCTTTTTTACTCTATACCCCTTTTCCCTCGTCTACCTCATCAAGTTTGTTTTTTCTTATGAATTTTGATACAAGGTTGTACACATTTAGTATATTGTCAGGATATATATATATATATATATATATTTAATATATTCATTTCTGGTCTCAAGAGATATACATTTCACTTCTTCTTGTCGTCAAATCTCAAATAATACAATGTCCGTTTATATCACCATTATCACATAATACAGGGTCTGTTTCTATCTCCATTATCATATAACGCTTTCGGTCTTACTACCGTTACTTCATATTCTCACACTAACTTCTTCTCTACTTTCTCACTTTCTATACATGTTGTCTCTTTGCTAGCTACTTCGCGACTCCCTTCCTTATACTCCTAAATCATACTCGTCTCACATTTGTCGCTAGCGCCGACTATTCTACGTCACCTCTCGCAAACTGTGGAATTCCTACATCCCCGTGTCGATAACTTACTCTATTTATTCTGCCGCTTACAAGGTTATCTTTTTCACCATCTTTTCTCTTCGCAGCACGAAATTCGCAATTATCCAGTATATACACAGGGTTTTTCAGAATATACTGTATATATTCTTAATCGGAAAGATGGTATAACTGTGTTATATTGCTAGAAATATTATTAGAGAAATTTCAAAGTTTTTTAAACGATCTAATTAGTCTTCATTTATTTGCTATGCATATTAAAGAAAATTTTTTTTTTTTTTTTGCGATGAGATTCGACAAAGGGCTAAGAATTGGATCGCGTTTTTGTAACTATAATGTTATTTATGAATAAAGTAGATATAGCAACACACTTCTTCTTCTAACAAGATACATCACCATCCTAGATATCACGATCTGTCGAGACGCGTTAGATTAATGTCACGAAGCATTAGCTTTACCTCGAACGACATATCGCTTATCATAACGAATATCGAGAGAAATGGGCGTTCACTAATCGCAAAGGAATTATCATCATTGAATTAATTTCTACAGTGTATCTCAACTTCAAAAATCATGCTGAACATTATCTCTAATGCCTCTAATGTCAGGAGAAAAATAATAGATTATCACAAAATGTAAAACATATAAAATATAAAAAGTGCTTTTAGGGATCTTTCAGATGCTTTTCTTACTTTTCATGTTGTAAACGATTTTGTTTTATGGCACTAAAGTATTTAATAAAAATAGAATTCCTTAACGCACGAAGTAATAGTGTCTTAAAGTAGTAACATATTTAGATTAAGTAAATCAAAGGGAGATTAGTTAGCAATATTCTAGATTACAATTGCAAGTTTTAACGTTAAGGAGATTATGAGATTCTCTTGCGCATGGTTTTTACTGCGGGAAATATCTCCGCCAAAAAAGAAGAAAAAAGATATCGAAGCGTGTCACAGCGCGATCGATCGTAGTATCGGTCACAGTGGACGAAATCGAAGAGGCGGCAATGTATAACGAGATTCGGGATACATTGAGATGTAAGATTTCCGGCCGGGGTTAATAGCGACATTACTCATTTCGCTCGACGTCTCTGATACATAAATGGAGGCATCAATAACAGCCCGGGTGCGAGCGAGATAAAGAAAAATTCTTATGGCAAGGTTGGACGAGGGCGAGCGAGAGGAATCGAGCGCTCGTGAAATATATAAATCGGTCAATGCACCGGCCTTCAGCGATTCCCGACTTCGAGTAGAAACATTTTAGCGTTTAGAAGAATGCGGGATTACGCGCGAGATTAGGATTGAGATTCCAACGTGCGTTCGTTTTTACTCGTCCGCCTTTCTGCACATTACTTCCTTACGATCGAAGGATACCCGGTGGTATTGCGCAATTGAGAAGCCGCAAGATAAATGAGCACCGAAATAAGAATTTGGTTTCTCGTATCTATCGCAAATCACACTCAGCAGAAAATAATTTCGACTTTATCTATCTTTTCGATAGATAAAAGCGCCTAAACGGCACATTGATTAGTTTAAATGTGTGTGCGTATCACTGATCGATCAATGGAACGTCCATAAATCCTCGATAATAAATTCGATGCTGAAATTGTTGATATTTTTAGGATATTGAAATTATTGCACACGCACTTTCGATATTTATTCCGTTCTTGCGATTAATTCAACGCGAATTTTAAATCATTGATATGAGGAAATACTGCGATATAAAGTGAAATTGTTGATTTTCGCAATCTTGCATCTTGAAATCGGATCGTTAAGTCTGGAACGTCGATGACGGTGGATGTTGGTACATGCAATGGTGTTAAGTGGCACGGAGAAAGTAAAAAACGCGATGATCGGTGTACATATCCACGACTCTGCAATTAAAAAATATTAAAGTTACGAGTGCCTACTCTTAAACTTTCGGCTGTGTACGTGAGCGCATGATAATTGCGATAACTTGTTAGTACAACTGTTATCTTCGGATCCTCTCGAGGATTACGCTCAAATGCAACGATCGTACCTCGTAAAGCCGAAAGAAATGGGGGTCGATAGTGAAAGAAAGAGAGAGCGAAATAACGAACGGGAGAGAAAGGTTGAAACGGCGATATAACGGACGGAGAGATCGCGAATTAATTACTCATAAATCGCAATCAAATTATGGCGCGTATGCATCGGCGAGCACAGGGGCGAAGAGAAGGAACACGCGCAATCTCTCTCTGTCTCAAAAGATCGTCATTACGTCCAATCACCAATTCGACTCCGTTAATTTTGCATTTAATTACGCGAAAGCCCGCACGAGTTGTCTCTGTTCTTTGCTATCGGCTTATAAAACCCTCGCTCGTGTCTTAACCGCTAATTTTTTAATGTCCCGCGCGGATAAAGGCGCGCGCACGGCCGGAGATCCAAAGTGCGCTTTAAGTGCCCTCCTTAGGCTCGACGGGCGCTCTTCTTCTCGGTGATTAATGCCATGGGAGTCAATAGACTCCCGTTTTTCATCGACTGCGCGTCTGTATGCGCGTTGCGGAGCTTACGACCGATTATGACGCATCTATTACGAAGAACCGCTTGTAAAAGTTCGCCGCGCTATATAACCCGAGCATTATGTATGATGCATTGCCTCTTGAATTTTTCCACGCGCTTAGATTTTTTTTTAGGAAGAAGTATCGCTGTAGCACGAAGAGTGATTCTCGCTTGCCAAGTGAAAATCGCGAGTGTTGTTTTGAGTGCTGCTCCGATCGACTTCCATGCCGCTCACGTACTTGTGTACATCTCATCGTGTTTGAATATCCTTATGGAATAGCTTTCTATTTCCTTATGCACGCGGAAAAAACGCGTTTCGTTGGTGACAATAGACTAACCACCTTGCTAAGAACGATCACGCGCAATTTAGTAACGACATATGTTCACAAGAAAGCTCTATACTTTTTTTTTATTAATAACTACATACTTTACTTTCATTGCATTAAGTTTCCATAATAAGTATTTAAGTCGCGGAGTCAAGATTTTTTTTTTATGGAAATGT
The DNA here is from genome assembly GCF_003070985.1 of Temnothorax curvispinosus. Lineage (NCBI taxonomy): Eukaryota > Metazoa > Arthropoda > Insecta > Hymenoptera > Formicidae > Temnothorax > Temnothorax curvispinosus. The sequence continues at coordinate 597,056 of NW_020214555.1, forward strand.
TGAGTGTCAAGTGTCGCAAGTCGTAATTCTGTTTCCGCAACTGTCTCGTTTCTGGAATCGCGAGTGAAAAGGCACGAAGGGAACGAAAAGAAAAGAAGTAACGAGAGCTGCGCCGCGTTCCCGGCGTCTTCGCCGAGGTGTCGATGAACCCGGGACGCTACGTGTTAATTGGAAACGCATGAATCTAATCACTCTCGCGCCGGAGGAATGCAGACGCGATATACAGGGGCGGTCGGGAAGAAACCATAAATTCAAATCGGACGCATTAGCGCGTCCGCGGTGTCGTTTTACTCAAGCGGGATGCGCATCGTCTGTCTACCTACGCAGATCGCAGACCACGCTCGAAATAAACAACGTCGATTTCAAATCGACGCTTGAATTAAAATACCCAGTATTTAAACTGTATTTAAACTGTATTTAAAACTCGACGCTACAGAAATTTAGTTATTTAAGGAACGTATTAATTAATATTAAACAACAAGTTGCAAATGCGGTTTATTATTGCATATCGCAGATTAAATCTATATATGTATGATGGATTCCTCGATAGTATTCTAATTCCATTGGCGAATAATGTATACAAGATGAGATTATCCAGAACGAGAGGTCAAGATATCGAGGAGGAAACCGAACCGTTTAATCCTGAATGTAAAAGTTATAGATTGAATCGAAGTCGCAAAGTTACGGTGACCGGAATGTCATTTGATATAAAATCGCCGATAGTGCTAGACCAGCTAGACGATAGCGATCCTTGGTCCTCATATAAATGAATCGGACCAGCCTGCTGCGGCTTCCGTTTTATTGGCGCAACATTGATTTAAATTGATGTGTAAATGTATATCACACATTATAAGGCAAGTTTATTAAAAAAAACTCGCTGCAGCAACGTTTCGCGCGTTTCCCGCGAAGCCATCTAAGTGTCCGGCGTGCTTCTGACTTCTCATGCGACGAAGAAATCAAAGCCGCGCTTCTCCCGCGATACCGCTTCCTCGGAGGACACGCGCGGTGTGTTCCTCTCGTTCGCGCGTAAAATAAGCGCGGAACAGGTTCGGAACAGGAACGTGCGACCGCCCTGTCAATTTATGAACGCGCGGCGCAGCGCGGCGCATCGCGTCGCGCGTGTTACCCCGCTCGGCTGTCGGTATAATTACATTTGAATGCGCGGTTGGAATCCAAAAGCGCTATAAATCTAACAGTGTCCGCGACACCTCTCCGACCGCCGACTTCGTTACCGTGTATACCTGCCGCAGAAGCGTAGATTTAATCATTCGCGGATATTTGCCGTGGGCAAAGAAAAAAAGATGCTGTCGTCGTGTAGCGAGTAATGACCGACTAAAACGATGTTAATCACTTCACGGACGGCGTTTAATCACCGAAGAATCCACGAGGCGCGTTTGTAATGCGGTTGTTTAAAACGTGGGAAAACTTGAAATACTCCGTTTTAAAAAAGATTGATGCTCACATGAATACGAAGTAATTTTAATTGAGAAAGAAAAAGACGAGATATCGAAATGAAATGTAATATACTGTGGCATCTTCATACAAGTCAAGATGTAAGATGTAGGCTCCGTATACTCGACGATTGGATCATAATGCGGAATATTTTGCTCGATGAATTTGTTATTTCGATATATATCGTGAAAAAATTCCTGCTGAGAAACAATCGTCACGCGCGATACTGCATCATTCTTGACAATGAGCGATGATTATTTCAACATGTAGTTATCGTATACACATATAAACTGCTTGTTGAACGAAGAGAGAGAGAGAGAGAGAGAGAGACGCAACGTGATGCGGATCTCGAGTACCTCAGACATTACCGGTGAAAGGTGACGTAGACAAGTATCTGGTAACGTAACAGTCCGATGTCTAACAATAGATCGTTTCGCTCCATTAGACACGCTCGTACACAAAATTCGCAAGCGGGATTCCGGAGTGATATATCGAAATTAATCTCCAATGCGCCGCGTCGCGTTGCGTCGCACCGACTATCGATAGATTTCAACGCGTGAATAAGCGAGCATCCGTAATGAGACGGATAACGTTGCCGGTCGAATACTTTCGGAGAGCCTGTCCGGCTGAATAAATTAGTGGCGTCTCATTTTTGTTATCGCCGCGTTGTCGGATACCGCCGTGCCGTTCTCGCGGGACACATCGGTAGGTGAAAATAATAAGAAGAGAGGAAAGATCGGGACGAGAGAGAGAAAGACACATGTCCCACGTCTTGATTAACTGCGCGCGGATACGAGCTACGTACTTGCCTCGCTGTGGCTGCAGCGAATAGGTCGTTTCGCTCCATTAGTCGTAAAAGCGCGTGCGATTCTTCTATACCGTCGCCCATAATTAGATATTGTGCATTACTCTCTTGGTGGTGCGCGTATGTACTTGCGTGCGCGGTGATACGAGTGTAGCGATTTGTACGCGCAATACGTAATCCGAGTACTTTCCCCTCTTTTCTCTCTTTCTCTCGCACTCGTTATTAAAACGTTCTATTAGTTCGAGGTAATGATCCGATCGCACCTACCGAGTGAAAAATTGTAATTTTCAGAACGGAGACGGACGTTGAGATCGCGCGCGGTGCGGCACGCAAGTGCCACGGTTTCCCACCGCTAAACGCCAGTCACATTAATCTACCGACGATCGTGGGTAGCAATCAGCAAAATCGCGCGGCGCTACGCGCAATTATGCTCTAACTGGGCGTCAGGAAATTAAGCGTGTTATTTAAATTGAGAGTGACGAAACATTACTGATGACAATTAAATCAATTAGGAATGCGTATTGTAAATTCGCTATACCTGCCATTCTTCTAAAGGTTTCATGACGCTTAATTCATTCGGGGGCATATTATTTTATTTGGAGGACTTATGTCCTCCCAGGCATTTCATTCTTGTTAATAAACGGGGACTCTGATTTACTAATTGCCTCTTGAGTAAAAAAAATTTCGGTGTTAAGAAATCGAGGACGGACGCATCTCCCGAGGATCGCTCTCCGCCGCGCCGTATAAACTTGCCCCGCATAATTGATTTCCGGGAAATAACCCGACGGCGAATCTCGTGCATTATTAACCGGAATCCGGACGGAACCGGCCGACGGACATCAAAGTCGGGCACCACTAATCAAGTCGCAAACGGCGAAACCGTTTGCCTCCAGAAAAACGTCGTTCGTATACGCGAGTCGCGACGACTCGCATCACCGCTCTCGTCGCCGGGCCCCGGGTCGAGAAACGAGAGAGATCCCCCGTATAGAGGGGAAAGAACATCCCCGAGAGGGACGTGGATCACGGATCTCCCCGGACACCGGTGCGCGCTTCTTCAACAAATAGATCGTCCCGTTCCATTACGGCCGCGCCGTGTGCGGTGCGCGCTCACACTCGACCGCCCGCCGATAATTAGGCACGGTCCGCGTGAGACCGGCTGTGGTACGCGCGCGTGTAACGACATGCGATTCGATGATATAACTCACGCGCCTCGACCTCCGGTCCGACAGCGAGCCAGGATGGTGGTATAAAGTCGAGCGCGTAATCGCGTGTATAAGTCGGCGGCTCCGACTGGGCGCGCAGGAACTTGGGTCCCGCAAGATATTCCATCGCGAGAAGCGAATAGAAAATCGATCGCTTTGCAATTTCCTCTAAAAAAAAACTCGATCTTCGACATGTGCAATGTCAGAAGAAATATACTCGCCAAACGGAACGACCGTGGTGTCACTCGACTCGCAAGATTATCCCGTCGTTAGAGCCTAAATGTACCTTCAGCGTGTAGGCGCACCAGCTCTACGTGGGATGTTCGGAGGAGAACCGAGCCGGCTATATCGAGGCGTACCAAGCGCAAGGCGAGCGTTTTGCTCGACAAGGTGAGGGGGAGCACATCGTGGAAGCACAGTAGCGGCAGCCCCGGGCATCACCACGAAGGCCACCTCATTATTTATCGCGATATCAACCTATATTTCACATACATGTATAGAGGACAGGGAGAAAGGGAGAAGGAGGCAGAGGAAGTCGGAGAGAGCTAAAGAGAACGAAGGAAAGACAGAGGAGATAGCCGTTCCTTTCGTCCGTTTTCTTCCTCTTCGTTTCCCTTTCGCCACCTATATCCTTCCCCCTCCTTTCTTTCCCCGTTACGCACTTGCATCCGGCGAGACTCACACCTGTAGCTATGTAACTGTTACGGCACTATCTCGCTCTGATCATGCGCAATTTTAACGTTCTTCGCAGTTCTTCAAGCAGTTTGGTGAATATCTTTCGAAAAAAAAGTTCAGAGTTTGCGAAATTTAAATGCCGCAAACTAGGAATTCCTAGTTTTTTAATATGTCACATTAGTGCGAACATTAGTTTCGAAAGACAAAATTAATTACGATTTTGTGATATATGTTTGCAATTTTCTAAAATCTATTAATATTGCTAACATTGCTTATACATATTTATCAACGATAATGCTTGTACTTTCTATATTGGGTGATGTTTCTCCCATATGCCATGTATCATGTAGACGCATACTTTCGTGACAAAAACCGAAAAACAATGAGGTAATATCGCACTCGCTAATGCAACGTGCGCATTCTTTCCTATTGCGATTCAGTCTCGATGGCCTCAGCGACGTTTCTCGCTCTTTGCTCGTACTGCGGGCGCCACTCTCGTACGCTTTGCTTTTCGCCACTCGCCTAATTAACTCCGTCGATTGTCGGCGGATGGCAAGAAGCCGCCGGGTAGCGGATGGTTACGACTAGAACTAATCTCGCTCCGTACGCTCCGGGCTCCAATGCGTCTCGACTGAAAAACTGGGTCTCGCGATAATTGAGAGGGTGCGCGATGGGAACGCGTTAATGAAAGAAAAAGCCGGATTGACCGTCTCAAAATGGAAGGCACTTCGGTTCCCGTAATATGTATTTATCAGGACAAAGAGAAGCTTATGATGTAAGTTTTTCTCAAAAGCGAGGTGCGTTATTCTCAAATATAAAAACAAATAAGACTCTCGGATTGATATCATTCGGTCGATCGCAACGTCTTGACGTCAGTGCGACGCATGATCGATCGGCGTACACGTCTCTATCCGTTTTTCCTCTCTCGCGATGGTATTAAGAAATCAAGAGACACGGTAGTGTCTCGCGCCAAGTATACGTATATCTTACGCGGGCTCGGAACGTGATACACGGTGTCACACAAACTCTCGAGCTGCCACGGATGGGTTCCGATACGCGCGAGAACGGCGTTACAGAGTGAGAAACGGAACAGTAAACGAAAATAGTTACAGACCCCCCGCTGGACCTCGTGAAGGGATAAATTAGTTTTCTCTCTACTGTGCGCCTCTATGTCGCTTGTAGGTTTCGTAGGTACAAAGATATCCTCGGCGATACCGTATATCCGAAACGTTTCTAGATTGATATTATGAAATAATCTTGTCTGGGATTTTGAAGGCGAGCGACAAAATCTTATATATATATATATATATATATATATATATATATATATATATATAT
>NW_020214555.1:602537-669023 GCF_003070985.1 Temnothorax curvispinosus
TATATATATATATATATATATATATATATATATATATATATATATATATCTTCTCTCCTGTCTAATCAAATCGACGCCATCGCTGCCCTAAGATCGATCACCATCTGAAATTTTAAAATGTTCCGCGTAAAAAATGATAGCACACGATTCCTAGAATAATTAACCGCACTGACAAGTTCGAAAATATATGTTTTGGATTCGTTGGAATTAATCGGAATAATTTCGGACTTCGTGTGTCTTAATCAAGCATCTGTTTTTTTTTCGTCGGAGCTCGTTAAATCATTCGCGTGAGAGAAATCGTTAGCGGTATCGTAAATTCATGGACACGTGGACTCGCGCGTCCACCGTAGGCGAATACATATTTTCGCAGACGTTTAATACCGCGCGCCGGTTAAAATCGGTAGAGAGGAAAAGGAGGCCTGGAGGAAGACCACTCGAGGAGGAAGAGAACGGTTTGAATGCGATCCGAATGCAGCGCGACTGGTTCTCCTCGCGCGATCGCGGGGAATCTTAAGCACCTGCCACTTAAGGACCGGATTGCACCGCGGGAATGAGAGGGCGAGCGGAGAGATCGAGCGAGTCGAGAGAAAGAAAGAGAAAGCGGAGAAAGAGGCAGAGGAAGAGAGGGCTCCGAGAGCACGGGAAGAAGAGAGGCCGAGCGATATCCTTAGGGATCGAATGTTTCTCGAATCGCTATCGATGGACGCATAAATAATCGAATACTTTTAAGTATGAACTGGTTATCGCGAATAGTGGATATAATAAGATTGTCTTCGTATACTAATCGTTAATTACGTGATTTGTGAACAACGTTGCTCGCCAAGGAGAATAATTAATTCCTTTTTAATCAAACGCATGTCATCCCGTTCGTCCTCAATTTATAGTGTAAAACGACTTTACTGTACCTTACGGTGATACGTAAAACGAAAATTGAGTCTGACTAATCAGAAACGCGATCGCATCGCTTATTGTTAATGGTGTAGGGTAATTTGTCTGATGGCGGTCGGATAAGATCCGTCCTTGTAGATCGTGTAGGTGGATGCTGGCGGTATTGCTTGGCCCCTAGCGTAAGTCCTCTCTACGCCGGAGACGCCTAGATCACCGAAGGAGACGGGAAACGACAATGGACGTGCCCCGGACTCGTGCTTTCGAACTTGGTCGTCGCACTCTCGGCGCGCGGCACGTACGGCGATGAAATCATAAATCGGTGAACGCCAGCCCGCCGGCACTGATAGCGAGCAACCAATAATTATGCTAATACATACATCGTAATATATCCGAGGAGGCGGTTATTCGTATACGTACCGGGGTACCGTAAACCGGCGGGACCGTTTCGATCTTCGGCCGCGGCGCGATTTCCACTGACTCGGTCGCGTTCTATTCGGAGTACAAAGTCGAGCTTGGCGACACGTCGCCGTCGATCTTCATCGAAGCCATCAGGCTGATATTATCGCCCGCGTATAATTCACGCGGGAATATTTACGACGCGTCAGCGTTCCGTCACAATGTATCGGCTGACACTGTCACGAGAACATTATTTTTTTTTTACCGTGAGTAACAATACATTAAGACGTCCGTCAAATACCCCTGCACTATAGTTTTCTTGTTTGTGAATATGCTGGGATATGTCAATAAAACAATGATTCACGATCTAGCGGACTTAGCGGTGTTAGTAGGTTCGGTAATCACAGATAAAAGCAAATTGCACGAGCACTTTATGGTACTCCCGTAGACATTGAACCCTCGTTATGACGAGTGGGGGATGGGCGCGATAACGTTAACGAGTAATTACCCGTGCAAAGACGAATGGTCATCATTACGTCTTCATGCTGAATATGATCCCCCGAGATATCAACCGGATGCGAATAAAGGATAAAAGGAGCCACGAATCCTGTGGGCCGAGTGCCGCGCGCGAGTCGAGCAGATCTCGATGCATGGCACGGAAGACGATCGAGGAGGGCTCTCCTCTCTTTGGCTTTATCCGTCCAACGAATCTGGTTGAGTAGCGCCGTTAATCACGGTTTCGCCCGCCGACAAGATTAACGCCATTAACGCCTATGGGTACGAATTAAGAGAATATTATATGGCGGCTCGGAGATGCGCGCTGGTAATAGGAACCGGCAAATTAGGCCGAATGGCTCGGTAATCTATTAAGATAAGTTGACGTCCTGGTCGAAGAGCTTTATCGCCCTCCTCGTCCGTAATCCGAACACAACTATAGCCTTCCGTATCTGCAGAGGGTGGAATCGTTGACCGCGCGATCGAGATTTACGGCAATTATCATGTTGCGTATATATGCGCTGACCGAACTATTACTTTACAATTATTGGTTTTTTATTTATCATTAACTTGTAATATTTATTCTTATTTAATAAAGCTCTCAAAAACATCGAGTACATATATGTAAGTTTAGCGACAATTTTTAAAAAGTACAATTTAACTAATTTTTATGTATTGAAATGTTGTTTTAACTATCAAACGCTTTTACGCATCAAAAATGCGAACTCATGGATGTAACGCTTGTGCTAACGTTGTTACCTCAACCGGTATCTATATATATGTACTATCCTGATTCGAATTCGATAAATAACAATTTGTATCGCGTGCAGCGCAGAGAGCGAGATGAATGTTAACGTAGTCGGGGAATATAACGACCGATCGATTTGCGAAGTTGCTCTCGCGCCTGAAGCTCGAAGAAGCGAAGATGGAGACGCGCGTCTCGTTTTCACTTCAATGAAACAAGAATAAAAGATCGCGCATGCGATCCTGCATGCATTTAATTAATTACGGCAAAGTAGGAAGGGACATGCAAAGAGGAGATATGACAGCGGGAGGGAGGGGGTCGCTCTCTCTCTCGATTTTCCATAACGATAAAATACTGTACGTATCAACGGAACCGCGCTTATAACGAGCGTCTCTCGCTGAAGCGGTTTGGTCCACCTTGGGATAAATTCATTTTGCCGACAGAAGCACTGAGATGGCCCCTATCATCCCGTGTATTTTTCCCGAGGGGTAAACGTATCGTGTTGTTCGTTACTGCTATGTGAACGGACGGCGCGGCGGCCGCGACGTCGCGAGGCTAAACCTCGTGATTCGCGGCGGGAGCGGGACTCCGCGGGTCCGGTGCGCCGGCAACAAAAATGCGAATCAGGTTTCTCGCGGTCCCATTAATCTCGCAGATTCTCGGGCGCCGTTCTACGGTCGTCGATGAACTCGAGCGGCTGCGTTATAGGCGAGCGAATGCGCTCGAGGCGGTTTCTATACGCGGGGACGCACTTCGCGTCGATTTCCTCGAGTTGCTCCGATCGCGAGATCGAGAGTTATTTGAATATTCATTTAGATGTTTATGCATCCGCTGATTTAACATTCCCGCCTTTTTTGTTGCAATTTTCCAATTTTATGCAATTTTTTAATAGTTTGTAATTCTCTTTGAAATATCGCGATTCGAATTAGTTATGTAAATTAGATCATTGATATATGTATTAATAATTATTGGCATTATTGATACGAGCTTGACAGAGGTGTATTTCGACCAATGTGAAATATCGATTACAAACGCATTATTATTACGACGAGTCGTTACACGATAGCGTATATATAATATATACGCGTATACGCAACTGGAATCGTAACGCGTGTGCGTGCGTACGGAAACGCGAGCGATACACGTGCTCGATTATTCGAGTGGCAAGCCCAGAAAATATCAAATACGCGACGTTACTCATCGACTGTTATAAATTCGTCTCGCTATATTAGGTATCGGGTCGCTGTAGAGAAAGAGAGAGACGTTCCGTGGCTTGGCGGCGGCGGCGGAAGGAAGATCGGCAGGATCAAGAGAGCAGAGAGTAGAGTATAGAGAGGGAGGAGGGTGGGGAGGGGAGGGGAAAGAGGTTACTTTTAGCGCGGAAGGGAGCGCGGCTACGCGGAGACGCGATTATTAATCGGCGCGATCAATTAAATCGCAATGGGATACGAGCGATTGCGTGCGCAGGATCAATAATATCGCGGACGGGCGTACAAGACGCAAGGGTATCCTTTAATGCGAGGATAGGTGTATCGATTATTGCGATCTCGTTTATCCGGCTGTTCCTTTTTTTTTATCGGGTTCAGCCGACTCTCGCGTAACAGCTCCGACGATATCGGCGTATTGCGGGCGAGAATTGCGCCGTTGCGCTATTAAGCCTCGTTTCATCGAAACGTATATACTCGCGATGGAGTTATCAGCGCGTTGCTCTCGCGACGGCCAATTTCCGCGCGAGATATGTTTGCCAGTCACACACGAGGCTATAGATCGCTTATTCGAAGTCGCGACTCGCGAAAAAGATCCGGACGGGGTAGTCACGTCGCAATTCTCGCTGACTTACATGTTGATCTTTCCGGTGGATCGGCCAGAGAGAGAGATGAGAGAGAAAGAAGCGGAGAGGTTGAGGAACGCAGAAAAGAAACGCGAGTTAACCACCGCGGTGTCGTCGAACCGGTCTCCGCAGATCGTACTCTATTGAGACGGCGGGCCACGCGAGAAAAGCGTCGACGGACGGACGGCAGGTTCGAAAGCGAGGAGGAGTTCTAGCCAGGCAGGCAGGAGACTATAGAAGGCACACAGCGCGGAGAGCGGACAGCTATCTTAATCGACGACCTTTCTCTTAACCCGCTGGAGAGTCTCGCCGGTGGCGTTGCAGCACGCTCTTGCTCTCGGAGAGCCGGGTTCCTTCTGCGAGAAAGAAAAAGAGAGAGTTCGCTGCTCGCGGAGGAGGCCCGCTTGCGGAAGACGAAGAGATAGGGGTCCCAAACGCGGCCAAGACCTCCGCGGGAACATGCGGGAGAGAGAGTCTCCTTCCTTGCGGAACGCGGAATCCAATGCTGTTGGCGCGTTGAGACCGGGCAACCAGTTGGGACACGGGGAGATCGATCTGCGCGTGGGCGGTTGCCGAATAATAATAAACTGGCCCCTCTTTCGAGAGTCGAGGACCTCGGGCTATCCGTCTCTGTCTCTTCCTGCTTCGCCCTTATGCCGTACTGCCCTTGACGGAGCGTTCCTCGCGTTCTCCGTTCCACCTTGATAAGAGGAGCCCTCTTATCGCGATGTTCAACAAATAGCTGATATCAGCATTCTACTTGCGTGATTAATTAATATTAACTGTTGTAAATACCAACGGATAATTCGGGTTTTCCACTTGCTAAATACGGATAAGATCCGTTAACGTTTCGGCTTTCGCGCTTTCAAGGGGACAAGACCGACAAGACGTATCCGTCTGCGATCTTGGTGCGTGTGCGGCCGCGTTCGTATCTGAAATTCTGCCGAGCCGCCGCGGCCGGTGACAACGAGACAAACGGACGCCATTAACCGAATGCCGAATTCACGAAAAATAAACCTCGCGCACCTTCCCACCGTCCACCATCGTGACGATTCTCCCTCCACGCGCGAACACGGGGGCTGGGGCGAAGGGCGATAACGAATGGCGGGACGTACGTCGCGGCGATAGCTTGACAAATATATATTAAACTATTTTAATGAGAAGTGGCCGCCATATCTCATCGCAATTACCGGGCAGCGACCCGCCGGGGGCCCCGTTCGACTCGCCTTACGGCTCGCTGGTCCACAGCGAAAACACGCACCCCGAGAGAGCAAAGGTTAAGAGGAGGTCCATACTGGTTCCTTCAGAAACGGACGGTCGTTGTGGCGTATACCAATTTGAGATACTTCGAAGGAAAAACGCTACGGGAACCGGCGGATATCATTTCTAATAATAGTATATTGTTTCTAAATTTTATTGATAATTTTATATTACTGTTATTGGTTGATGAAGTTATCTATTTCCTCTTCTTTTCTTCCTTTCTAAACATATATTGTATAATATAGTAAACGTCTATCTCTATCACCGTTGAACGTCGCGTTTGATCGATACGATGATAAACGCAAGATGAAAGATTCCGTTCCCTGTGGCAGGATCAAATAGTCATCTACAAGATTCTCGCGTTCGCGCGATTATCGTTCGATGGAGAACCGGTCGTTTCACACGCGCGCGGGTGCGTCTATCGGTCGAACGCACGTCTGTCGACAAGTCTGTCGGATAGCCTCGATATTCGCCGCTAGTCTCATAGAAAATCAACCTCGACGTGGCCGTCGCACCTCGTGTGGCGAGCACGAGAAAAAATGGCAAGGAGGACGAGGTAGACAGCAGAACGCGGTGAAGAAGCGAGAAAAGTGGCAAGAGACGAACGGAGAAGGAGGAGGAGGAGAAAGAAGAAGAAGAAGAGAGACACGTTGCCTCTCACTGCCGACTCTTCAGGCAACAGTGAGTGACGGTTCTATAGAGTTCGTCGGGTTGGTAGCTTTGTGCGAGCTTCCCCCCTACGATCCTCTCCTCCTTTCGCGGTTACTTTTACTCCACCACTCTTGCGAGCTCGTATGTAAAGCATCGTGGCCGCGGCTTCGGCACGACGTTTAGTACCGTACGTCGTGTACATCCGCTGTAACCTCACTGTGAAACGGGCCCTGGTATTCACGACACTCTCGAGCATGATCATCTTCTTGCGGTGTGTGCTTTGGCCTCGTTTCCCATTCCGGAAAGTGGGTACAGCGGGAATTACGAATATGTAAAGACTTTCGGTCAACCGGGATTTGAAAAATTTATTCCAACAAGGCGCATTGTATACATACATATCTATAATATTATTGAGCCATTATCGTGATAACTTAAATTAGAAATTATGCTAAACATATAACAAGTCTTAAAATAATTTATTTTGCATCTTCTTTGCTTTATTTGTGACGATTAGGACGCAAAGAGTTGTGAGTCTACGTAACTCTTATAATAATGCTCGTTTTTCCAATTTTTCATCTTCTTTTCGGGCTTCTCTCTCCTCCCGTTAGTAGAAAATGCGTCTCGCAATTTTTCACCGTTCACCTCCCACGTCCCACGTGCTCAAACATGCACAAAATTCGCATACGCGCTTGCGTTCAATGGAAGGGACGAGAAGCCGAGAAGAGAAGAAGAGCGTCGACGCGTGCGGCGAGAGCGAGGCGGCAAACACGCGTATATTTATTTATGCGAACGGAATACGGAGCCAACTAATTGTACGGCCGCACATTTGCAGTGACTCACGTGTCGGGCGTCGTCCCCCGGGTGTCAATCGCGTGACAAAGGTACTCGCGGAGATACTCCGGTTCCCTATCCACCCACGAAATTTCCGGCTCGGACCGTGTCTCCGACACCGACAAATAGCACAAGTCTACATCGCACGCATCCCGTCGCTCGCGCAATTAGGACCTCTTATGTGCAAATGCCGAAAGTTTTAAGCAGGCGCTAGCATATATATGTGTCGCGTGGAACGGCGTGAATGGGACATCATCGTCTGGGAACTTTGTAGGAATTACAACGCGTGTCCCTTTGTGAAATAATACGTCTCGCCGGCAAGATGACATTTGTGCTAGTCGGAGAAGGAATTTGAATACGCGCGGTTTTACATAAGCGAAAGTACAGATTTCCAAGATATCTTTCTTCAAAATATGTAAACGACGCTCGCGATGTTCGTGATAACGTCAAGAATAACGGACGGCTGAGGAGAAAGAAAGACGAGAAATTCCGACGACAAGAAGGAAAAGTGGAGGATTCTCGCGGCGAATACTCACGGCAGTGCGCCGGACGACGACTGTCAGTCCGTCAGCGAGGTAGCGAGCCGCGAATACCGAGGATGGCTTCCCTGCTCGCTCGACGAACAGCTCTATCCGTCGAGCTCGTGTACACAAAAAGCAGAGAGGCTGAGCCGTCGCGCGCACAACGAACGAAAAGCATGAACGACGATGGGGGCCGGGAGCCGACAGAAAAACGCTCGAATATCGCTCGATGGTACGAAGGAGTTGGCGTGAAGATTTTGGAAACGCGAGTCAAAAAAGATCTGTTGCGATTGGAATCGCGATTCCGATGGAAAAAAAAATAGCCAGCGGCGACCTCGGCGACCAGGTATTGTGGATATATCTCGAATCGCGAAAGCCTGGTTCGTTACGAGGAATAATAATTCTCACCAGAGGCGAAACGAATCGGTTGACGTAAATAGGCCGTAGAGGTGTGTCGCGCGCGAGATTAATTTACTCGATGATCTTGTGTGCTCGATGATTTTCTAATTCTCCACGGTGGGATTCGAGCGTGAAGGCCGGCCGCACGAAGGTCGATGGCATTGCGCAGCGGGAATTACTCGGTGCGATGAATTTCCTTCGTCGGCGACTGTTTCGGCATCGAGGACACGTACTTATGTATACGTGGAAGCCGTTCCAGTTTGCCAGTGAGTTTTACGAATCACCGTGAGCGATTACAGTGAGCTCTCCGCGACGAGGGGAGATACCGCGGCCGGCCCGCCGGGGATGATTTAGTGACCCAACGATGTGAAGGATAATCGTATGAAATATCGCCGCGTCGCGTCGTAAGCCGAACCCCGCGCGATTGCGCGGCATAGTGAAGGTAACATCACGGGTGAATGCCGCGAACCGGGGCGGACGCGGGGGCATCGTTGACCCCGGGGAATGTGCGAGAGCTCCGCGCTCGGTAAAGCTTAATGCACGGGAATTTCATACAATATTAAGGAATATTTTTTTCTCTTACGGAAGGAAACGCTATTCGAGTACGATGCCATTAGCTCCGTGAATCGCTTGCATTAATCAAGGCGTCGCGCAAGTCCGATCGCGCGCGCAGAACACAGAGAGTGTTCCTGCCAAGCGCGGCGCCGGAAAACACTGACACGCGCAGAATGCCGAAAGATCGTCTGACTAATAGACCGCCGGAGGTCCATTACGGTCCAACAGGCTCGCTTCTAGCGTGCATAGAGGCGTAGCGGGTTCAATAACGACCGCGGCGGCCTGTGAATCGTTTCGAAACGATTAAGCGCAATCTTACCTTCTTGATATTATGCCTTTGACTGACGCGGTTTTGGATTCCTCGATGGATTGATCGATATAATGTATTTGCGAACGCGATATATTGATTGAAAATGCATTTAAACTTTAGTGCAATCTTAGCTAGGAAAAAGCGTACGTACTGAACGCGGCTCTCACAATAGCGCGGTGGTAATTTATCGTCCTCTGTTAACAAATTGTTCTGCGAGTCCGCGAAATTACGTGGCGGGCAAACGAACGGGACCGATTAGATATCGAGATCGCGGTCGGTAAGAGAAAATACCGAAATGAATTGTGCTTAGGCACACAATACGATCGCGGACGTCGGCGAACCGGTCAGGCAATTACTTGGAAGATCGATTATCACCCGTTAATAGACTCTTCGCGGGCATCGGCGCGATGCCTCGCGACGGGAACTTCATAACTTCCTATAATAATTGCCACGCGCACGCGAAACGCTCATGGTGCCCGGCGCACCCAGAGAACTCGCATCTACATATATACATATATTTCGAAACGTGAAACGGCAAGTTATACCCTTCCCCAAAGATTCTAGCGATAAAAAGTTTAGCTAAAAAATATCTTGTATTTTTTAAGTCAATTTTATATTTGTGACACAGCTATATAATTATCGACAGAATGGCGTTATCTTTAAAGCGGATCTGGAAATTGATTATTTCGTAGAATAGAATTTTCTAGGAGATCCGATCCTGAATGAAAAAGCAGGTGTCCTCATCAGACAAAAAATATATTACCCGCATGTCTCGTGACTCACGGACAGCCTCGCGTCTTGCGTGTCGCCAATATACGATCTATATCTCTCTAATGAGTGTCAAGAAGAAAGCTTGAAAAATTTCTTCTCTGCGTCGTTCGGCGCGAACGACTTTACGTTACTCCGAGGTCGTTTCTTCATCGGACGCGTCCTGGTGGCGGCAATTCGTTCAACGGGCTGAACATTTATCTCCTGCATATTTCTTCTGGCATTGCGGAGCGCGCGACATAAAGAATCGGCGACGCACGCACTACTCCTCCGCACTTTGCTCCATCGACAAATACGAAATTGCTCTGCGAAACATTTTAAAGTATCATCTGTGTAGGCATTCGATAAAGTTCAATACTTTTGGCGATTCTTTCTCTAGTGGCCCCTACCTACTCGAGAAATTTACAGATCGTCCCTCCTGATCGAACTCGGTTTTCGCAGGAGCGTTGCATCATCATTGCGCCGCTCGAAAGCCCGCATACCAGATGCATCGCGCCGAGTCATCTGCGATTTACAGTGATAACTTTTGCAGGCGGACAATTTATACTTGTTGCGCCACGGCGACGGCGACCATTTCAGACGTTGGTGACTGCGGGCGATCGGTACCACGTATTGGTCCCGACGATCGGATAGGACCCTGGAAGCGACAGTGATGCGGCTGTCGAAAATGCTAACGATGAAATCAAGTATACGAAAGAAGTTTGACGTAAATAAAAATATCGTTAAAAAAGCACGATTTCTAACGCGTTCTAAGAAGAGAGTTATCCTCTGAAGGCGAGATTTATCGTCCGAATCTGTTATAGCGTAATGTATCCTTCGACGGATAAAAATTGAGACGAAGTACCGGCTTGATTACGATCATCGGTATGCTCCTGAGAGCCAATGCCGACACCTGCTACTATGCAGCTGTAACAATTAAGTAAATAAATTCGCTACTTTGATCTGGACGCGGCTTAAGAAGCCGATGGGGGAGAGGAGGGTGAGAGAGGGAAAAAGCAAAGAACCATGGAGGAGAGTACCGCAGCAGAGGGAAGGTTCGCGCGCCATCCTTAAAGGCAGAGGCGCGAGCATGCTGAGAGCCTTCCGAGGCACCGTATTTTATAACCGGTGTAGACAGCCACCGCTCGTACATATATGCAAGCGATTCTCTTCTTAGTCTTCCCTTCTCTCCCCCCCCCTCTTTCTCTCTTTCTCTCTTTCTCTCTTTCTCTCTATGGTAGTGCGTACAACGTAGCGAGAATGAGACCCGCGTCTGCTTCTTCTCGTGGTTTCTTGACAAACGTACGCGGGACCCCACTGGCAACGATACCTCCGACCACCACGGCGACGGGGATGATTTCCAATCGTCTTTTACCTCCTTTCTCTTTCTCTGTTCCTTCGGGGACGATGAATGGTGAGAGGAAGGAACGCAGAGAGAGAGAGAGAGAGAGAGAGAGAGAGAGAGAGAGAGAGAGAGAGGGTTTTGACGGGTAAGACACGCGGGGTGAAGGGCGAATGGGGTCCTACCACTGTTGCGTTGTATGCGCACTTTAATACGATTATCTGATCGCGGACGGACATTCAGATTATTTATATTACACGCTTGTACTTGCGGCCGCCGGAAGATTTAAAGCCACTTTAAGCGATTGTAAAATGCGTTACATACGGCGTACGGAAAGGCGCGATTCCCCTTAGCTTTGTTGAATATTGGAAGCGATGTTGCGTATTGTAAGTGATACGATACATAGTGAGTTAAATCTTGATTTATAACTGGTCTTGCTAACGCTGACTATCTTTAACTCACCGTGCGAAACGTTGTCCGTTTGATTGCTAGATCGCAGAAAATTAGGGTGAGGAAATCGATTAAATTTTTAAACGTGAGAGAATTTGTTTTACGGTGTAACGTCTGTTACGTAACGCATCTAAGCGTGACGTCAAAGCATTATTTCGATTACCTGCTTGGGGATCTAGGAGGGTTTCCTCTCAAAGCGAACAAAGCGTTTACGATCTCTCGTGGCTTCGACGCCGGTCTGTCTTAAGGAGGGTCCACATTATCGAGCAAAACCGCGAGCTGAACTTCGCCGCGAACCGATCATGCGTCCACATTATCGAGCCGAACCGCGAGCCGAACTTCGTTGCGAGCCGATCATGCGTCCACATTGTCGAGCCGACGGACTCGCGCGAGGCTCGCGAACCTCGAATCGAACATCAGTGCGAACCATCGCGTGCTCACCCCACGAATCTGCAAGGATTTTGATGATACGCGGTTTGGCTCGCAGTGTCCCACCAAAAGTCGGTATTCTGACGAAACATCAAAAGATGCTTTTTATGATCAGATTATACGCTTTCTCGGGTGGTAGACTGGTAGTTAAGCTTCGAGCTAGACAAATAATGACAAAAAACAAAAAATGAACGATGAAAGAAAACGTGAGTAATTGCCCAGTCGCTGTATTTGATTCTATCCACATATGTGCAGTCTACACGACTACTGGTAGACAAAATGGAATGGTCTGATAAAAAATGTTTAAAATTAATTAGTGATTATGAGCAGAAAAGATTATTATATACGGGACGCTAAAAATCCCGAACATTATAACAATTAAAAAAATGCATATTTATATTTACAATCGTATTTTTAACGTTGCAATATATATTATAAATTTATTGCGTATTTATCATAGATTTAGAGTATGTTTGTGCAATATTAAATATAGTTGGTACCACTCTAAATATAGTTTTATGGTTTGAAAAGGAATTAAGCTTTGAATACAAGAAAATAATAAAAGCACGCATATGTATACACATATTTAGTCGTCTTTTCCTGTTCTCATACTTTTTTTATAAGAAGAAATAAGTAAAGAACTCGAATGTGATAGTGACATGTGCAAAAAAAAGATGACGACATTATTGGCATCTCTGCAAAGAGAAAAAGCAAAAATAAAAAAAGTATGGAAACAGGAAAAGGTGAGTGAATATATGTATATGTGTTTTTATTATTTTTCTGTATTCAAAACTTAATTTCTTTTCAAACCATAAAACAAAATTTAGAATTAATATTGCATAAACATACTCTAAACCTGTTGTGATAAATACGCAATAAATTTATAATATATATATTGCAATGTTAAAAAATACGATTGTAAATATAAATATGCATTTTGCATACATGTATTAAGAATTTATATAAATTTTATTATAAATTTCAATACAAGATTTGACTTCAAAAAATTTTAACTTATGTTCGCGGTTCGCGATGGAGTTCGATTTGAGGTTCGTCTGCAAGTTCTGCTCGAGGCTCGGTTCGGGACTCGGTTCGCGGTTTGGCTCGATAATGTGGACCCTGCTTTACGGAGGGGAATCCGCGTCGGATTGTATTCCGCATACACACCGACTGAAATCGATATTCTTCGCAAGGTCGTGCCGCAACAAAACGAGCGGAACAATGCATCACGCGGCATACTCCCGCCGGGGTATCGGAATAGCAGGTAAAACTGCTCGCGATTTAATACACCTTACGATACTGTGTACGCGCGTATATTGTTGCTCCTCGGTGAATCCTCTTCCTCGGAATAAAGGACACTGAGCTTCCTTTCAATAATAATACGTTCGCGAAATATAGAAATAATATGAAAAATATGATATCGGTTTGCAATTAAGAATTCAATAGATTTCTTAATAAAAGAACCGTCGTTAAATAACAATAAGGCATAATAATCCCCTTAATAAATCGTAATCCGGCGAGAAGGTGACGAAAGGAGGGAGAGAAGACTGTAGCGAGGGGTAGTCGAAGTCAAGAATTGCAATCGTATGTAAGTATTATCATGTAAAGGAGGTTTCGAAGTAAACCGCAAATCGGTTGCCCAGATCAGCATCGATATTGCTTTGCAATAATTCATTAGCGTGATTGTTTGGGTGGATCAGAAGTACGGGAGAACCTCCTTCTTTCTGCGCTTATTCTCTTTTCTCTCCCTCTCTCTCTTTCTCTCTCTTCTCAGAAGAAAAGAGAAGTGGAGATGTCATAAGGATCTGTAGTTCACCCTGCCGTTCGAGATGAGATTCCGTGCATAATCCAATAAATTTCCCTCCTTCCAGCTTGATCCTTTTGTCTTCGTCTCGCTTCTTTCCCTCAAGAAGCGGTAACGCGCTCAGCATACTGTGCTGCACGAGCCACGAAGAGCTCATCGCCGCTTCGAGGTGGCAACAGTGTTGGCGGGAAAGTTATTCGACCGCTTGCCACTAAATCATTCCCCGCGGACTCCTGCTTTATTATCCTCCGTCTCGCTTCCACCTATGCTGGGCCCCATAGCGCTCTGGTTCTTTGTCTCTGTCTCTCTTTCTCTTTTTCCATCTCTCTCCTTCTTTCCTTCTCGCTTTCCGCACCTCTTCTAGTCCCTTCCTTTCATAGCCCTACCGTTAGTACGTCGAATAGATGCGTTACTTATCTTGGAAAAATCGCGATGGACGCGCGCACTCGCGCCGGGCACGCAGGGGATGTTGTTGCAAATTAGGGTTCTATTATGGTAATTCTCACACGCGCATTCTCGGGACAGCAGGTTTAAATCGACTGCGAGGCTCTTTGAGGATATTAATAACGCTAGTTTATTAACGCACGGCGCGTATTATGGGACGAGTCGTAATATTTTATAGCACTCGCATGTGTTCCCTATCGCCATACCTTTCCCCCTCCCCAGTGCACTATCGACTATATATACCAATAAAATACACGTGTTATACGCCGACTGATATAACGCGCGACGTATATACTTAAATATAACATAATGCGATCGCGCTATAATTTCGTTGCTCCTCATTATAACCCGTTCGTTTATGACGCTTATCAGATCGGAGCGGAGTAATGACAAATGCCGACGAATACGCGCGCTCGATTTATCGGCTTTCAGAAGCCTTCCTCTAGTCCGCCTATTGCGATCCGCTGGCGATCCGCCTACGTAGAAAGGAATATTTTCTCCGCGCGCGAACCGCCCCGACCTCCTTAATTGTAGCTCAAGATTGCAATCTTGTTCTTTCGACGCGCCCTCTCCCTACGATTCTCACGATTCTCGTACATTGTTTCCGAGTGGAATATTATTGCCTTGGCAGATAGCAAATTTAATTTCTTCCCGCGCGCATTCTTCTTACCTCATTCACCGAACCGTCATCAGACTTGCAATTAATTGTAAGAAAAAAGACATTGTGGAGAGAAAAACGTAACGCAACTCTGTGAGGAAAGGACGCGTGGTTCTGCCCATATTATTAATAGCGTATGATTAGAGAGATTTCACGTACAGTTCATTTTGCTTTCAACACTGTGCCAGAACGAATAATCGCTTAATTTACTACGAAATGCGGAACGTTTCTCCACTACCGCCACACCGCGAGATAAACGCAAGCGGTGATTCGCGTTAATCATTTTCCTCGTTATAGTTTCGCGAATGATCCGGTCGCCTTTATCGGCGACAAATCGACCGTGTGCGCGTCATAACGGAGTGATCGATCATCGCGGCTCGCCGATCACGATCCCGATCTCGCGATTCCACGTTCCCGTTCAACATGGGCGGAACGGTTCCCTCCCGAGTACTCGGATCACGGCTAGATGGCTGGCGCGATACCTCGAACGCGAGAAGAAACTTTAAACTGTCATTAAAGCAACTCGGTCTGGGTTAAGGGGTTCATTACCGGTCGGGATTCGCGTCTCAGTTTCTTCTCGCGTCGAGTTCCCCGCGAGACGACTACCACTATGCTCCGCGCAAATTACGTCTCGTGCCGGTATAAATTTACGAGTTCCTTTTCTCTTTCTCTCTCCCATCTGTCTCGTTTTCCTCCCCGACTTAATCCACGTTCGACCGATTGGCCGCGGCGGCAATTACCCGATCGGCCCGACGATCGTAATCTGTCGATCGGGTGGCATTATCGATACTCGCTGCCCTCAAAAATTGGAAATCGCTCGCCTCGTGTCCACAGGACGACTTGCGGTTGCGTTACGCGCCATATTTAAAACGCGTGATAAATCATCGAATGATACCTGTATTGCGCCGCCCGAAGGAAAGCGCTATTTAAGTTGCAATTCAGGGTGAGAAGTCTTATTGTTCGAGTATTCACGTTAAGACGAGAACCTGTTCATCAATGCGAAATGTATATCTATCATAAGTCAAATGTCCGACATAGACTTTAACATTTGATACATATGCATAAAACGAAAGAGAAAGAATCGCATAAAAAAACGACTACGTACTCTCTAAAAGTCGAAGAGTGATGCACTTTGAGTGATTATAGCCCCTGTGAGAAAGAATAAAATTGCGCTGCATAAGTTGGAGTGAAATCGCACTCCATTTGATTGAAAGGGCACTCTTTTCGCGTGCAGTAGATCAGTGTCCATAGGAATTATTTGTCACTCTACAATATTGGGTAGACACTCTGTTAAAGTACTTAATTTTTATCAGTCAATCTTTAGTGAATCGTGATTCACTACAGATTTAGAGTGAGATTGTATCACTCCGGTAGAGTGGCCGCTCTAAAAATTTGAGTGAAAAATTCACTCCTACCTTATGAGTGCCCACATTTAGTCAAATCAGAATGACAAACCTCTCTTTTGGAATAACTATCGCAATCACTCTAATATATTAGTAGCGAAATCATTCCATGAGATTTAGAAAATATGAATGTATAATTCAAACTTTACCAGTTTCTCTTACGATCATTTCTCTCACAAAAACCGAGGGGGGGGGATGATGATTGTCAAAATAAAGGACACTCCGACTGAGACGTATTCTCTGAGAGAACAATCTGCCAACGAGATGCGTTCGCGAGGCGGGGAAAAAATGGGGAGGCATTTTCGTTAACGACCGTATGGGAATCTCGTAACTTGTATTACATCGTGAGGTGGGGTAGGTGGCGATGAATCGTCGCATAAATCACACACGCTGGAAGCACAGAGGCGTCCATCACCGCCCCCACGTTCGTCCGTTTCGTTCGCTCGTCCGTCCGTCCGTCCGTTCGTCGCGGTAACGTCTTCGGGTCCTCCTCCGGGAGGGCAGGGAAAGGAAAGGTTCGCTCGCAAATTAGTCACTGGAGCCCAGATTACGAATGGACCACCTTCCCGGCAATCCGCGAGTATCCCGTTTCAGGAACGCCGGGCGAAATTAAACAAAGTGCTTCGCCCGGCGTTCCGCCTTCGTGGGTAGATTCCGCCTTCGGGGAGGCGCGACGACGTCGCGTCCTTCGTCATCGTGTCGTTTTGTTGCGGCGAGAAAAAAAAGAATCGCGGAACGAACAAATGGGATCGATAAATTTCAACGGGGAGTCATTCATCGCGGAAATGATCTTCGGCGAAGACTGTGAACGGGCTTGGACGCTTTCTCGTTACACATTCGATTTCGAATTTTTTTCTTATCGGATAGTTAATTATTAACGTTAAATTATTTCGCTTCTGAAAACTCCAAATCTTCTCGTAATCTATCTTTTTGACGATTTTACGAACCACTCATTATCGCGATTGTAAAACATATTTGTATTTTTACTATATCGTCTGAAGAATGAAGAATGTGATGAGTAAAGGACCGCGGTGAAGTGACGGATCTCCATTTCTATCGTCCTTCTAAAACAGAGTTATACGATGAATTGCAAATATACGTCGATTTGCAGAGATTTACACGCAAAAACGTACATAATACACCCAAAAAAAAATATTCTGCAGTTTAGCGGTTCCTGGTTCATGCTAGAGGATTTTCCTCTGAAATAGGGCCTTAAGAAGATGTTTTAAACTGTAGAGGAATATCCTCTAATCATGAGACTCTAGATTCAAGATTGTGCAATCCTCTTAATATTAGAGGACATTGATTTCCGATATTCACCCGAAATAAATAAAAAAAATTATTTATTTTGAAATTTTATTACTATTTTATAACTAAATTTGTTTCTTAAGATGTAGTCTATAATTATAAATATTTTTTGTATTGGAAAAAACACTTACCTTGGTGGGATCGAACTCGGGACCTCTGGATCGTGAGCCAACTGCCTTACATGGTAGACCACTTCTTAATTTGATGTAAGTGTTATATATTGTCTACATAACCAGCGGAAATATATAATTTTCCAAAAATCATCTTAATAAACAAATTCAGTTTAAAAAGAGTAATAAAATTTTGAATTGGATATAAGATATATGATATAATATTTCTTAATGTCGGGTGAATGTCAGAAACCAGTGCCGGCTTATTATGAAATTTTGTGTTCGTAAATATATTTATGAAAATAATATGTTTATAAAGTTAAAACGTTAAAACATTCTTATCAAATCCTTACAAGGGCCTCAATAGACAAAAATAAGAAAACGTTTCTTATGGCATCCCTAATAAATAATGATCGGGACCTTATCCGGTTAGCCCTAATAAATAAGTATTTATGAAGTTAAAACATCCTTATCAAATCCTTACAAGGACCTTATTAGATAAAAATAAGGAAACCTTTCTTATGGAATCCCTAATAAATAATGATAGGGACCTCATCAGGTTAAAATAAGGAAATCTTTCTTATGGCATCCCTAATATATAACTAATGATCGAGGACTTATGTTATATAAGGCCATTCTTAATAAAGACAACAGGCAATAGGAACAGGGAATAAAAATCAGAAATCAATGTATATAAATGCAGAATAAACAGTGACACAGGCAATAGACACAGGAGTTTCCGTCACGTTGGAAATTATGTGTCTATTGCCTGTTGCCAACAAATCATAACATTCGAATATTTTAGGTTGTAATTAACGATTTTTTATTATTTCCTGTTCCTATTGCCTGTTGCCTGGCATTGTGCAAGGGGCTGAACTTTCTACACGGGCGTCTCGTGTGGTAGCGTACGCATCGCGTAGCTAATAAGACGATCGTCTTTTAACTTTAACGCGCGCGCCGCAAATATCTAGCATATCCTCTTATTTTAAGAGGCTAATAGTAGAATTTACTGTAGAGGAATTTACTCTTGATTATAGCTTACGCATCCACTCATTTATAAAGTAATACGTATTACTTAAAGAAGGATATTCTTCATATAATGTTTTTTTGCTTAGAGGAACTGCTAAGAGGAATTCCCCACTTATCGGCAGAATATTTTTTTTTGGGTGTATGTCTCAATTCACGTTGGAATTTATTTTAATGTTAACCTTGAATTATCTTTGTTGCAGGTGGAAGCTACCGATTCCGATTGTGGTGTAAACGCGATGGTCAATTACACCCTGGCCGGCGGTCAGCTGGAGAACGAACAGTTCCTGGTGCGCAGTGATACGGGGGATATTTGCGTCCGATCGCCTCTGGACAGAGAAACAGTGCCTTATCTGGAACTGCCTGTCATTGCCACCGATAGAGGTTTGTGCCACTTTTCTTTTTATTGTCTGACTATTAAATTATATATCGATCTTGAAAAGAGACTTCATGATACGTATCTATAGTTTTAGCTGAATAGTCGCGACTTGATTAATTATTAGATACTGTTTCTGATATTTCTATCTTTATTATTGTTTACAATTTTCTGCTAATTTATACAATCGATAAGTATTAATGGTACCATGTTAGAATCGAAATATTTTCCTTAAAGGAACAGAATATCCTCAGATACTGATCTCTTCGTTATTATTTGACATTAAGTATCGCAGTCGTGAATTTTTTCGTCCTCGGAACTTGTACCTAAACGCTTAACAACCTCAGCCATTGCAATTCGAAAGCCGTTGCAATAATTCGGCTCGATCGCGAGATCTCTCACGCCATCGCGATCTCTCGTTCCGACGACATAAGAACAATGCTCGACTCCGCTATTCGCGTGCAAGCCTCATGTACACGCACGGGCGTCGATAAGAGTTAGCGAGACAAGCGGGAACAAGTGGAAACGGCCGCCCCGCGCGCCGGAGAGCGGAGACACGCGCGTAGAAACTCGCGGCTCGGAAAAACGCGTAGAGAAACAAAGCGACGCGACGCGGAGAGGAGGAAGCCGGGGCCCCGGCTATCGGCCCGACGAGATCTAGTAGCTCTGTAATAGGGTGTATGATTTATGTCGATGGTAGGCTCCGCGGCCATTTTCAACGCAGCGGCTCGCGGTCGCCTTATGAGAAAGGACAACGACTGAAGGTCCATTGATCCATGGGGCTACCGTGTGCCAACGGCCATTGCGCTTACCGTTCCCGCGCGGCGCGACGCGGCGGCGCTCCAGGAAAGAGGACGCAAAGACGGCGGAGTAGCATCCGAGAAGGAAAATGTTAACCGGTGGTTAAGAAATGAAAAAAAAAGGCCGAATAAGGGAACGTTGCTATTGTCGACGTTATGCTGTTTTGCAAACAGGGACGAATGCATTCTCGCTCGTAATTGTCGCTCGTTATCGATACGATTGTTCGCCGTGCAACGGCAACGTCGGCGACACTATCCGACAGACAATAGAATCGGCCGGATATGACAGGCACCGGCATACCAGGGAGCGACCGCGAGTACCGTCGCGAAGTGATTTATACCACCTGTTGACAAACGCGACGGTCATCCCAGTATGAAACCGAAAAGCAAGAGGGAACATTTCTGCGACGGACTTGTTCTGCCGCAAAACGGAAGTGTGACAGCTTCGCGATAATAAATAAATCTCATCTCCCCACGAGATATGTACAACACGCGCGCACAATCGTGCGCGCTTGAGCATATTATATCTTAGCCAGAGTCCGGCGCGCGGAAATGATTACAAATACCTTCCGGCGATTCGCACGTCCTCGCGCGTCCTAGCGCTTCCTCATGGCGCCGCGCCGCGCGCGCACACGCAGCCTGAGACTCATTAATCCTCCTCCTCGCCTCTTATTTTTACACCGGCGATTAATTCTTCTTATTGCCCCGCCAGTAATTCGCGCGGAGAAAATCATTTTGGCGCAACGGCAGTAAAGCGAATCGCGAGCCACCGTGAACCGCGCGGCGGGCCAGGTGCGCATGATTTATACCACCTGTTGACGGTCGCTACGCGGACGACGACAACGAGGAGAGTTGCCTCTCCCTGTCCCCTTGCCCTTGCGTTGCGGTAGTTTCGCCGCTGTCAGGAGGTGCAAAGAGGCGCCGTATATCGTCGTCGATGTTTATCGGCGGGAAACGCGGGATGATAAGCAAACCACAGCGGGATTTTATCGCGCTAATAGCGCTGGATAATGCCGTGCGCGTTCGCGGCGATAATTATTACCTGCGCGCTCAGGATCAAGGCGGAGATCCGCGAAAGGCGTCTGCTTATATACGGATTTTCTTGCGCGAGTTATTTTGCCCGAGAAGACCGCGAAGACGAGAGCGGATGCGGAATCGGTGCTAAACGCGAGACGCCGCACCGGCGCGGCCGGACTCCTCGCGGGTTGTTAGATGATAATCACTTGGAGCAGTTGATGGATAATATATTTAGAACGATTTTCTGTTAATTATCGGTGCTAACTAAAAGATTAAAATATTAATGAATTAAAATTTTCCTATGTCTTATTTATACGTAGCTCGGAGGACGAGTGTATGCTATTCCGATCAACTTAATCATGTTACTGTAAATTACAGGGGAAACAGATAGCATTGTAAACTCGCGATATGTAATCAAACCCTGGTGAAAAACGTCCTCTCAACGCATTTGCTGTGCGATGTGATTACCGATATCATCCGGCACGTACATCCGAACTGGATTCTCCACCAAGCGAGAGAACGGTCTTTAATGCGGCGGAATCTCCACTCGGCATCGATTACGTGCGAGCACGATATCTTAATGTAATTTCCACGTTAATCTCCCGAGCGAAGTCTTCCGTGTAGTCGCTGTCGTGCCGGGATTTTATCGTTCGTCTGCGATTTATTATCGTGTCGATGGAAAAAATAATCGAAGGTGCTGTACTTCCCTTTTCTCGAAATCTCGATATCGCGTTTCTGCCTCGCAGTTCTCCTGTACACAGGTACAGAAACGTAAATAAGGAAGGCACGTCCAAAGGGATGCACGTTCCGGAGCTACGCCGGGAGGTGACTTTATTGGCACCAGCGTCATAAATCTCCGTTCAACTCCCACCGACTGTCATTGTCCGCGCCGTTTTTGCGCTTATTTATATCACCCTCTCGACTCCCGCCGCGTTACTGCGCATAATCTCGGATACGTGTCACTCGCACGAGCTTTCAGCTCGCACTTTGTAACATATCCCGGAATTAACGTGCGCGCGCGTTTGTGCTCGGTATATTAATGGGACGTCTTATTTCGCCCGTAAGAAAAAAAAAGGAATGAATTAAGAGGCACGGTGGTGTCTTGCGCCAAGTACGCGCGCAGCGAGTTACGACTTTACGCGAAGGGCAAAATGTACGTGTACGATTTAAGGAAAAATCGTTTCTCGATCTTGGATTGTATGTGAAAAAAAGATATTAGAGATAGTAAAAGAAGAATCCTAATTAACCGCGCGTTGTGAAACTCATTCCTCGCCCGGACGTAATTTGGCTGTGTAAGGTTGAGCACCGCCGCACCTACCGGCCGCATAAATCTCTCCTGCCCCCCCCCCCCTCGTATCCCCCGCCGCACGAATCCCGAAAAGAACTCATCCCGACGATCGACCGCGTGAAATTAAAAGGGCCGGACTGCAGCGGGCACGAAAATATCAGACAACGTGCATTAAAATGCCGTTGAACTATCCCCAGGAAGTCGGTATATCCGTTCGTACCTGGGTGCGTTCCTCGTCTTCCGTATCGAACGCGAAAGCGCGTAATCAATTTTTTTGCCTCCTCAAGAAAGAAGAGAGAGAGAGAGAGAGAGAGAGAGAAAAAACGCTATAAGTGCGTTATTTGATCTGTGGGGAGCGCCTGTGTCCAACAATTAAGAATTGACCGTTGTTAGGGACACGCAATAAACTTTTTCGATAAGTTTCACGAATTGACCGTGTCCGCGTTCTGAAGATCGATGCTTTTTCGATGCTTTGATGTTTCACGAACGAATCAGAGACTTCGTTTCTCCACGTACCGGAGGAGGGAACCGGGGATCGAGGGACGGGTTCTTGACGCATGACTCCAATGACACTCGCACCTATAAATCTCCTCCGCGCTCGGAGAGAGCTCCGCGCGGCCGAGTCCATACATTACTATGAATTACGGTTGTAAACCGTTTAAACATCGGATTACCCGTTTTACATACTGTCTTTGATATTAACACTTGCGTCGCGTATCGCCTAAATCCGAGGCGGCGACCAGCAACTCGTGGTATCCCGTCGTGATTTCTCGCTAGCGTTGCGTCGTGAAAATGCGTATATTATAGAGAGATAGAATTTGCAGATAATCTCCGATTAATTTCAACGACGATATGGTTTAGAAATATAGTTGCGGCAGACCACTGACGGGAGGTAGAGGACTCTTGCAAGTTTATAATCCTTGAGTTCTACATCGTGGGACAACTACACTTGTATAGTATTGAACGATCGCGTTCATCACTGCCCATATAGAAGAGCGAATTGCGGAAGTACGGGGATAGTGGTGTAATCGCCTCTCCCACAATGCAGTAGTCATTATCGCGCGTAGCTTACGGGTCAATCGATGTATCAGCGGAGCAATTACCCCACGGGGGCCCGCGATGCTCCTAAAAGAGCGCGGTCATTTGAGAGGACTCCATAAGCTTCTCACGTCTGAAATATTACCATGAGCGGCGCATTACCCTGCGCGCGCGCGCGCGGAGGGGTTAAGAGAGGAGCTCACGTCGACGCACACGTGCTCACGTGTGTCCGAATAAAACGACGGGAGCGGGGCGGGAGAGATACTGACCGAGGGAAAGGATGCTGAAAGAAGAACGGAAGGAGAGCGAGATGGGACGAGATGAAAACCCGATGAACGGAGAGAGCGAGAAAAGGTTCTCCGGCGGCTGATTGGGTCCGAGAAAAGGCCGCGGGAACGGGACGCTCGTGATTTATGCAGACCGGCTTCGGGCGCGTCGCCGTAGATTCGTTCTCTACGCCGGCTAATACCCCGACATTATTTGGCTCGATAAGAGGATTTCGGCCGGGAATGAAATAAACATAATGTGCTCTCTCTTGGTCGCGCACCTCTCGCCTCCGCGCGCGCATATTGTGGACCATTCGCGGCCCTCCAGCGAGTACTCGAGTTCAGCGCTGCTCAACTCCGCTTGATTCCGATAAAATTAATTACAGATTATAAATCAGTATTGTAAAATCGGCTAAAACGTGACAGTTGAAAATTCAACATTCTTTCATTTTTATGAGAAATTCGATGACTTTCTTGCTACGCGCGTTCGATATCTTATCTTTTTTTATAACCATTAGTTGTGTAACTATATCCATAACGCATATATATATCTAATAATACGCTGTATTCTATTTGCAGGGGGATTGAGTACGATAGCGATCGTGCGCATCCAGGTGACGGACGTGAACGACAACCGGCCGATTTTCAAGCCGCAGCAGTACAACGTGACCCTGCGCAGCGACGGCGTGATGTACAATCCGATCTTGAAGGTGGTGGCGACCGATCTCGACGCCGGCTTCTTCGGTCAGGTCGCCTATCGCATCACCAGCGGCAACGAGGGCGGGGTCTTCGAAATCAATCGCGATACCGGCGAGATGAGGGTGTCACGGTCAAATCTGCTGTCGCGCTCACCGTTGTATCAAATCAACGTCACGGCGACGGACGCGGCCGGCCTGAGGAGCATCGTCGACGCCGAGGTCAAGATCACCGTCTCCTCCGCGGGGCACAGAATCGCCACTTGCGAGAAACCGTGCTACACCGTCACGGTCAAGGAGAATATCTCGCAAAACACCGCTATCGACGGCATGAAGAACACCGCGACAGCGTCATCTTCGTCAACGGGTGAGTCGATTCACCTTTGTACTAACATAAGCCTTTTCATTGGCCGGCCGTTGTGTCTTGCATCATCACTCATGTAACATCGAACACGAGAATACTGTGACTGACGGCGAATAACGGATTTTACACCGCGAAAATTTTATATTTATACATATATGAGTGATTTACAATATTTACATGTATATCGGCATTATCTTGATAATTTTCACGCGTTATATTCGTATATATACCTTGTATATATTTTCATTGTGTTTTACTTGCGTTGCATTTGCATTACTTGTACTTGGAAAACTTTGAAGCTATTTTCGCTCAATGTTGCAATGGCGCAGAGTCATTTGCGACGTTTGCGTAAGGGCACTCGTATGCCTGGAGTTAATCTGTCGGGTCTTTTAGAACGAAGGGGTATACGATTCTCGAACCGGCGAATGCCTCGGAAACGTATTCCACGCGCGGCGTTACCGCGTTAGCATAGTCGCGTCACGAGTAAAACGCCGAGGACTCCGCGAACGCCTACGTGTGTGCATACGTGCACGTGGACGGTACATTCAGGCACGATGCGCACGGACCTAAAAGCCGAAGCACATCACGAATGAAGATACCCATTCCGCCTTCCCTTCTCTTTAATACGAGATCGAGCGAAGCGGGTAGTGACGCACCGAACGCCGCGATATATTTTCGCACGCTACTTAGGAGTATTCGCGTTTTACGCAGCGCCGAAAATACGACGGCAATGTAGGTCGAAGGAAAAAATTCCGCAGGATGAAATGAATTTAGTGAAGGATAGGGGCTCTCAGCGGAGAAGAAGGAATTTCGAATTTGAGCGAACAGGTGGCCGTCGAAAGAAGGAGAGAAATGGGATTCGCTCAGCAGGGGGAGGCTGAGATCGTGGACGACGATGAGATGGAGAAGGAGGAGCAGGGAGAGGAGGAGAAAGAGAGACGAAGGAGGATTGAGCACCGGTAAGGTCGCGGACGGGTGGGTGGATTGCTCCATGCCGATACACCGAGACACGGGGTGGAGAGGAGGGCGGCCGATCGAGGGGCGGGGAGGGGGAGGGGGAGACAGAGAGCAAAAGAGAGGAGAAGTACGTATCCGTGTTTCCACACTGGTGGTACATCCGATGCAAGATACGGCGCGTCACGACCCGCGCGCTCGCCGCGCCGTATACGCCGATGCGCCGTGTAAACTGTCCCGCACGGTATCGAGCGGCACGGCGCGGTACGTTATACGCCCGGGAACGCCGAATAGTTTACACGGTGGTGCCTTACCGGTGGTCGTATTGTTCGCCCCGGCGTTGCCCGTATATGCAGCCTGTTGCATATCAATGCGCGAAGGCTGTATTTCCCTCGCCAAGCGACGACGTGGATCTCTCTCCCTCTTCTTCCTTTTTTTCCCTCTCTCATCTTCTATTCCTCTTCGTCATTCTTTCTTCTCGGGGAGTTAAAAAGCATCCTGACCCTGTGCGACGTGCGGTTTCGACTCGTGGTCTTGGTACCTCGTATCACTCGTACCTTGATTCCCCGTCTCATATCTTCCTCTTCCGTAGGTCTCCCTCGTAGGAACGTTTAATCGCGATCAGGAGACGCACTTCTCGAATTTCTCATATTCGTGTCAATAAATTGTGACGAGTTCTGTGATGCGAGATGTATTTCTAACGCATTCCTTAATTCAGAATTATCTTTCTTCATTTTCGTAATTTTTATTTTAAGAAGTCAAATGTAGCCCGCGCAACTTTCTTATACACACACAGGACATTCTTATATACTTCCGTTCCGCGCAATGTCGGTTTAAAAGTCTGTACCCTTTAAGACTCGAGCATAAAATGTAAAACATACAACGAAACGCGCGCGCGCGGCGAGATACCTTATACATGACACGAAACAACTGAGCACCGTCTCAGACACCGCGCATTCAAAGTTGTTCTTCCGGCATCGGCGCGATCGGCCGGTCGCTCGATCGGACGGTCGGTTTCAGAACCCGACTTCCAATCGGCCACGCGTCCGGCCGCCGTATAGAACCAGTTCGCGCAGAAGAACGCGACCTGACACTCAGGCCCGCAATATTTGACACACGGCAGCCAATCAGATTATCAGATTAAAGTTGAACGGGGCCCGGCGATCGTCGGCACAGGTGCGGTTTGTTTCGGCTGTACCGGAGAGAGAGAGAAAGAGGAATCTCGCGAGCGCGCATTGACGTGCACCGGCGATTCGCGCTACCATTTTGCGACACCTGTTTTACTAAGCCGGACCGGGTCCGGACAAAGCGGGACAAATGACAAACTCCGCGCTTTGAGTTTAGATTTCGATTAGATCAATGCTGTTGACCGATCGGATTTTAGCAAATATATAGCAAACAAAGTGAGATTTTCGTGTTACAGAACGTTTTAGTTTTAGATATTATCATTATATGCTGATGTCGATATGTAAATTATATTCGAGCTGTTGATCAATCTCGTTGATAAACGTAAGAATTATCATCCAGTCAAAGTTTCCGACTCGTGAATGGACTCGTTGCCCATTAACCGAATTAACTTTAATTAGTTCGTTTCATTCGGCGCGACGCGACACTTGCCGAGAGATGCCCAATCAGATTAGCAAATCTAGTCCACCGTTGATGTAAATCGAGTATCCAGAGACAGAGACCGGCTACCACTTTACGATCACCTGTTCCGGTCAAGCAGACTTTGCGCGCAAACGTTCCTAGCGAATTCCGAAAAAACCATGATCGTTAAAGGGGTGATGGCCGACAAAAGAGCGATCGTTTCGCCGATGCTTTGGAACTGTTAAAATCAACGTAGACGAACTCCTTATTGGGAAGCAGTCGTTCGTTTCGTGGACGGCCGGCTGTCCCGATCCTTCCATAAAACCTGGCGACAAAGTGAGGAACGCGCTTCATTTTACGGTCGAGTTTATGGCACTTGAGGGGGGGACGAAGGGGAGAATCAACCCGCCGTAATCGCGTCGAGTAGAGAAGACCGGTCTTATCTTATCTGCGAAATGAACGGCCGCTCTTAGCCTCGCGTCGAGACCGATCTTCTGCTAAGGGAAGAGGGGAGGGTGTCTAGAAATCGTGATGACGCGGATTCGAAGGTTGAAAAGTTGGAAACGGACTCGTGACACGAAATTGGCGGCGATCGAGCGAAATTACCGGTTACTGGAAACGCTTGACTTCGTTTCGCTAGGAATCTTGTGGCACACACAGAAGGTCTCGCGACGCGAGAATACAAACGGTGATTGACACGTAGGTCGCCGGTAGAAAGTACGGGACCAGTGACATTGAGACGGGTCACGTTATGAAATCGGCGCACGACGAGCCAGTCAATTGGTACACTCGCCCGAGGTAGTTTGCTCTCTCTCGCCGGGGCTTCCCGCGAAAGCTCGGCGCAAACAACACAAAACAAGACGGCCGTTGTTGAACATCAGTTTTGCAACACGCGGAAGAGAGGCGATAACGACGGTAACAAGCGTCTTCGTTAGAAGGCCAAGGCGCAATCGGCAACCGCTCATCAGAAAGTCGCGCCGTTCTCCATCTCTCTTTCTCTCGCGAATTTCCTTGCCGCGCTCGATTATGCACCTCGTTGGTGATCCGCGAAAAGAGTCTCGGCAAGTGACGTCGAGCGTGTTATGTGCGCGCGCATTCGCATATAGTTAGATTCCCATAGTTAGCGCGGTGTAACAAGATAATATCTTTTGTCAGTCAAACATTATTTTGCAGTATTATTTCGCTCATATTCATCGCAAGTTTTCTTGAGAAAGGTTGGAAATATGTAAAATAAAAATATAAATAAAACTTTCGCGCATCATTTACCGCGCTTGGTTCTTATTATAGTTAGCCCGTTTTCTATATTCGTGCGGTTTTTTTTAGTATATACTTATTTAATTAAAGAGCGATAATTAGAGCGAGTAACGCAGAGTGAATTTCGAGGTGTTAATCTCACCTCGACACTCTTGGATCGAGTATTTCGTACTTTTCGGAACCTGGCATTCTCGTCGAAAGAATGCGCGCTTCTCGAGTGCCGGTCTTGGGAAGACGCGAGAGAGCCGAACCAAGGAGATCGGAACGGAGCGGAGCGAAAGAGAAGGATGTGAACGCGAAAGAAGGAAGAGACGGAAAGAGGAGGAGAAGGTGGACCGTCGTCGTCGCCGAGGTCGCATAAATCGTCGTGAGTCGGATTCCGGGCAGCCGAACGCAAGCCGCCATTGTCCGAGACTTTTTGCCCCTTTTTCCCTACCAAGAGGGGGGGCTGCCGCTGCGGAGCTCTGCACTCTTTGCATATGCTTTAAATATCGCCGCTCCGCGCGTTCGCTTTGAGGGCTCCCAGTACCACTCTCCTCTCCTTTCCTCTCTTGTGCGCGAAGAAAAGACAGCGCGCGCGCGGGACGTCCGAGGGGCGCAGGGGGGGTGAGAGTAGGAGGAATGAAAGATGAGGAACGTCGAGAGAGGAACCCGAAGTTCGCTGACTGTCGGACTCCTCTTACCGCAATTGGAGGATTGCATTAGATGCATCGCGCGGCATCTGCGATTTGTATCCCACGCTGCTTCGAGAGCGTCAGCGTGATCTCGTATCGAGGCGACATAAAATAAGTAGTTTCTCGAATTTACGACGGGACGTAGCCAAGCCTTCTTCTTATCAGTCCTATAGCGTCGTTTCGTTCGCAAATTTAACTGTCCGAATTTCCTCTAGGTAATGATGCAAAAAGTTAATAAAAAAAAGTAAGGTCGAGAGACGAGAGAGAATCGACATTTTGGAAACTACTCTAACCAAACAACTTCTAATCTTATCCGCGCGACACATCGTCCGTCTTTAACGAATTTAACGATGACACCATAAAGATCAACGCCGCGGGGCGCTGGCAAGTCGTTTAAGACTGGTCATAAAGATATATCCGGATATAACGCGTGAAACGATCTGGCTGTAATGTCCCGGAATAGGGTATAATCCGCCACTCTCGTCGATGATCAAATCGTAAGAAATGCTCCGTCCGAGTTAATGATGCGATATTTCGCCACTTACCCCTTCTTTATTAATTATTATTGCCGGTGTATCGCGCGATAATATCATTCCGTAATGTCCAATTCCCCGAGCAAATATTCGGCGAACGAACGCGCATCGAATTCGTCAGTTCGAAGTACACATTCCTTCGACGAACGCGATCCAAAGCACGTCTCGTCGTGACGCGCGTCACCCCCTTTTCTTCGCCACTGAACTTCGCCGTCGCGTTTCTCTTCTTCGTCCTTGTCTCGATCCCTAATGGATCTCTTTTCTTTTCCTATTATCTCTCTCTCTCTCTCTTTTTCTTTTTTCCTCTCTTTTCACTTTTTGGTTACTCTCTCGTGCACGTCGTGCTTTCGCTGGACTTGCAAATTTCGCGCGGCAATCGCTTCTTTGGAATCCACGGCGAGCACGGCTGGCGGGGCCCCCGCAGAAAAGAGGGGGCCCGACCTAAACCCGCGCCGAGAAGATTCGCGGATCGAGATAGCGCGGTCGCTGCCACACGCCGGGACGACGAATGCTCGCGGTCTGATTTGCGTAACGTTCCCGGAATTTCATCCGCGACGCCGTATCCCGCAGGCCTCTTTCTCCGACCACTCTTCGACTTCGAAGTTCGAGCGTACTAATCCTGTCACGGGGGTCCCCCCAGGTCCCCCTCACGGATCGTTCTTCCTGTACTTCATTCTTCGCACACACACGCGCAGTCGTTGTTCGCCGCTGCTGCTGCTGCTGCTGCCAGGGTCCGATTGTTATTTAAAATTATGCGCGCCATTAATTCAGCACGCCATCGCCTTTGTCCCCGAGGTTTTAATTAGTTTCTTTCGCGCATGTCCGAGCGAAGTCAAGGAGTACAAAGTTACGCGTGGTGTACACATAATTAATTCGCTCTGTCGCCGGCTTTATATCCGATGTTTTCATTA
This sequence comes from Temnothorax curvispinosus, assembly GCF_003070985.1. Classification (NCBI taxonomy): domain Eukaryota; kingdom Metazoa; phylum Arthropoda; class Insecta; order Hymenoptera; family Formicidae; genus Temnothorax; species Temnothorax curvispinosus. The sequence continues at coordinate 632,898 of NW_020214555.1, forward strand.
CTTCGCTCTTGAGTATGGCTGCCATGAAAAATAAATTTTTTTGGCGAATGGGTCACAATTATCATTTTGTGTTATCTGCAATTGTATTTATGTATTGCTAACGAAGTGTCAACAGTTTATCTTAATTCCTGCAGGTTTGAGTCTTCCGCACGATAATTTATATCATTCTTTTTTATAGTGGTTGTTGATTGCTGCACGCAAATCATTCATTTATCATACCAGCGGCGGCATTCATTTATTAACAATAAATGTTATAGTCAACTTTCTGCAAACTCTATTAAAGAAAATTTCTCGTCTATCTCTGATCTTAAATGAATATCATCGGAATCTCCATTGACATCCCGAATGCCATTTATATCCCATCGGAACTTGCTTTTCAAGCGTGCGTGTCTCTCTCCGCGCTTCTTTCCTCTCTGAATTTATTTTATCATTGTTCACCACATTGTTGTTACCTCCGGGAGCGTTAGTCCCGCAAAATTGCTGCAGCGACCATTGTTACTTAGGTCGCGATTCCGAGTTCCCTCCGCCGAGAGAGGGAATCTCGGAAAAGCGTGCCTTTGAACGTATTCTACCGCGGAGGTCGTTCGCAGATCAGTGGAATTCGCAGATGCTTGCGAGATACACCGTGCTGCGCAGGTACGCCTCGCTATCTCGACCGTAGAAGCGCGCATTTGCGCGCGTGCACACGAACACACGCATGCACACACGGAGATACGCGCCATGCCGCTTGCACATCGTCGCCTCACCGCAATCGTTTTCAATCCCGGTGCTGCAAGCCGCAGCACCGGGGTAAAAAGGAGCAGCCGGCATCGTAGAAATCTCAACCGTGCTGCAACCGACGTTATAACTTTCCGATCCAGCAATCGCATGGTTCTCTCGTCTTTTCCGGTATTCGCGTGCCGTTCAATTTAAACGCTATAGTGTGCGGTTAATCGGGACGGGTTCTATTCTACATTTCTGTTCTATATTCTAATCACGCATACCTCTTATCGATATACCTACCCGTTCATATCGAGATCTCTTAGAGCCGAGGATGGCGAAATAGAATTTTCTAATATCTTTGCGAGCTACCTGTTCGCCGTTTATCCATGTTGCAAGGTTGCAACTCGCCTCATCGGCGTACAAGATCAGCAAGGTTCGCCACGAGGGGCTGACTGGCCTCTCCGGCGATATTCCTTCTTCCAGCTCGTCGAAAAGCTGCGCATCGATTATCAAGATCGTTCGCGTGCTGCATACGTTAGAACTCGAAATCACTCGCAACGCAAATCCTTCGAATATACTCTTTCCCTCGTATTCGCCTCGCTGCCATATATCGTTGGAATTCACAGATGTTTCATAGTTGCATGAAACATGAATCGCGCGGATGGATCTTCGCGGTGAAACTGCGACTTCAACGTTGATTCTCGCTCGCATGAATGCGGGGGACCGCGATCACCCCAATTGTTTTCCAATCCCACATCACAATCACGACGAGAAGGCGACCGAGACGTGAAAATCGCGATTCTGTATTTCAACATTTCCACGAGTAAATGCGTATTGACCTGCAATATTGACCGAACCGCGGAATTTTACTTTATTTCTTTCGCAAGAATTTAATTTCGTTCGCGTTTAAGGGGATGCTGGAGACAGGTCTGTTTTACCACGAAATTTTCAGACACACAAATCTTTTGATTGATTTCACCGAATTAAAAATTTTTTGTCCAGAATTAAAGTATGGACGATAACGAAGACGGCAGGCACCAATTGCGTATGAAAAACGAAAAAAAATTAGAAAATTACATTTTGATTTTCGATTCTGCGGTCGACTCATGACAACATTTGCTGCAGATAAAAGTTTTAGACTGTGTACGTATACAAAAACTTTGCAGCCGTCACGGAAATACAATAAAGAAGAATCCTGTGCTTGCAGAAATGAGCTGCGAGCTTTAGTATAAGAGAAAAGTATGTTAGAAAATTTCATATGCACATGTTACGCGTCTCCCCGAATTCAGCCAAAAACTCTGCGCTCTGTATGTATGTAAGAATCGGTGAGCACTTCTTTATCGACGCTGGTCGAGTTTGCCTGTGCTCTGTATGTATATGTAAGAATCGGTGAGCACTTCTTTATCGACGCTGATCGAGTTCGCCCGCGACTCCAGCATCCCCTTAATGGAACGCTATTAGAATAATCGCCGTCTTCTTGATTTGCCCCGTAGTGATTGAGAAGTACTGGTTGTGGGACATCCTGTAGATACGCTGATAACAACGTATCGAGCTGGTACGAGAGAAACGTTACGAGAGGGTGAAGAGGAGATAGAGTGGGATTCTCGACTCTCCGTATTCCCCGTGTTTCTCTCCGCGTCTTCTATGATGCGCCTCCACGGCTCTTATCTCGCGCTTCGTTATCGCCGTTTACCATCGCACGAAGCTGTGTACGGAGTCTCCCCTGCGCGCGCCCTTGCGTGTGTGTGTGTACGTGCAGCCGTGCATACATATCTTTTTCCCGCTCTTTCTACAGAACCTTCGACGATCCGATCCCTCGAGCGGCTCCGCTACGTCTGGAATTTCGTCGGGCCGGCTGCGGGAGAATTATCGTGGTGTAATCCTAGATGAGATTGTCCCGACAGAAAAGAAACGAAAGGGGGTGCCGGAGGTGCGCGATAGGAGCGCATGTCGATGCTCCGCGAGCGGCGATCTCACCGCCGCGGCCGGTCTTTTAGCCGGCAACATTACTCTGTGCAATCCGGTCTTATTGCGAATCCCCGGATCGTGTGCCACTCTCGATTTACCTCATACTCGCGAATCGTTCAAGCGCTTCAATAATAGTACACAGGTACTCTAACCCTTTGATACCTCCTCGACACACGACATGGATTTCGTTCTTTATATATGTATAGATAACATCGCATCTCGAAAATATCAAAATTTATTTTTTCTTTTCATGCGCAGCATTTTCGGAGATAACGTCTGTCTGTGCCTTTCTCGGTCGCGAAGGTATTTCTCGCAATTCTCGCGAACAGCGTCATTATTTAGACTAGCCAACGTCGATGAATCTGATTTTAATTTATTTTTACGTCGCTGGAAGCCAGGCGGCATTATATTGTCACTGTCCATTGTCTTGTCTGTCTCGCTTGGACCGCACGTCCTGGACCCATCCTACTATCTCTCCGGTTCTTCGTCCGGTTACTCGCCGGACGTACACTCGACCATTTAGCCGCGTCTTCACTCAGGGATGTTTAATGCATGTATAAAGCTCTATTCGTTTGTTCAGACGGTCCGACGCGCGCGCGTTTCTTGAGCTATTGTACACCGCGTGCACTCACGCACATCGTGGTCAATTATTTGCCCTGGCACAACAAACCCCCCTCGTTGGTTACGCGTGTTTTCTTCAGCGTCGCGAACTCTTTAGCTGGACGCGTCTAAACCTCTCCGTTGGCGCCGTTTCGTCCGAATTATGGTTACCCGAATTATTATCAGAACAAATTGCAGAAACATTTACATACGTTGCATGGATTATATGCGTCTTTATTTGCGTAACACCTTAGAGACATGGTATCGTAATGTCCGATGAGAGAGGGAGGGACTGGGAGGGACGAATATAGCTGCGAGCGGATAAATATGCCTCGCTGCGGGAGACAGATCTGGACGACATGCTAAACAAGCAGACAGACGTGTCCGTAAGACGGATATGATCGGTTAGACGATCAATAGACCGAAGTGTCAATAGGCATATCATACATCCTTCAATCGATCCGCTCAAACGCGTTCTAACTCTCTGCGAGAGGCCGCACGAGAGAGAGACGTGCGATCTGAAAAGTAAAAGGGCCAACCCGGTTCACGTGCCGTAGATTGAGCGTTTTAAATTTCTTGCCAGTTTTCAATTACACGCGCGCCGTGTAAGAAATGGCCGTCCTCCCATTAACGAATATCATTCCGGCCGAGGGGATCGCCGCGCGACCTCGATGTTTAACGTCTCGCGGGGCACCGGTGCGGCCGCGCTACGGGACGCCGATATAGCCGTAAACGGGCGAACCGACATTCGAAACGCGAGAGCGGGGCAGCCCGGCGGCTCGGATCGAAGGAGACGGAAGGATAGAGATGCGGTCTCGGGAGGTTCGTGATGGAGGTTCGTGGTAAGAAGAAGAGTGAACGCGAGCGCGAGCGCGGAGGAAAGAGGGACGAGCCGGGACCTCCGTCAACGACAACATACCACCGCCACGGTATCGCTTCTTCATCGCATTCGTCGCGTCGCTCGACGCTACCACGACCCGCGGCTAATCATCATTATTTAAGTATGAGATCGTTTTTCGCTACGCGACGGCGCGCGGTAGCGGCTACGGCGAGTGGCGAGCTCGTGGGGGCACGTATCGATCCTCGACAGCGTCCACCCCGGCGCCTCCGTGACGATCGCGTCGAGATTTCAGGGCGTTCCTTCGTCAGACGAGTCTCCGTACCGAATTCTTTCTTTAATTTGCACTTTTCAAGGTTCAATCTTTTTTTTTATTAACTCGACTAAGTGGCAAAAATATAAATAAAATTACCTAAATAGAAGGCAAATTTGAAAAACTGCAAGGGGTGTCTCGTGTGACAATTACAATTCTTTCTTATTATGAAGATGCACGTGTTCGGTCGAAGGTTCACATGCATGATCTCTAGCACTAAATTGACATGTCACACGTGCGAATCTCCTGATTGGGAGACTGATTAAACTCGGCAATAAGACCGAGATAGGAGGTTAGAAGGGAAGGTTCACTAGGAAAATATTTATAAATATACATGACACTTTAAACAGAAATAATAACTCTGTCATACCGAGTTAAGATTCTCTGTCTTTTTTTTTAAGTTGATGGTATTATTTTGTTTCTTCATAAAAAACATCTCAGCAATCTCTCTTATCCTCGTATTACTTTCTTTATGGAACATTTTAGGTGTTGTCCAATTAAAGTTGTGGTTGTTACATAACCGGTGTTTGCTCAAAACCGAGAGATTATTAACGTTTTTTGATATCATTACGGTGCTCTTTTATCCTAGTTTCCAAGTATTGTTTTGTCTGCCCTATATACGAAATGTCACAGTTGTCACAATTAATTTGGTAGACAATATTAGTTTCTTTATTCATCATGAGTTTATCTTTACTCCTCTTAATAGCCGTGGCAAGTTTTTTTAGGTATCCTATACATAAGACATCCAATCCGACCTTATTTAGAGTGCGGCGAATGCTCTCGCTTAGGTCTTTAATATACAGGATCGCAATATGGTTTCGTGTATCAAAGGTACTATCTAAACCGCTATCACTGGTATTATTGCTATCTATTCGGTTTTTTAATTGTAAATTAAAACTAAAAAACTTGCCATAGACTTGTTACACACTTCACTTGATAATTAAGGACCCAAAGCAAGGGTCGAAACGTCGTGAATATTTATTTATATTTTTGCCAGTTAGTCGAGTTAATAAAGGATACTTTTTGGTTTTTAATCACTGGCGAACGAAGTTAATTTTTCTTGTTTAATCTTTTTGTTAGAACGCAGATCTTCTTTCCAGGATTTTTGTCCAATAACTGTCCGTTCGTATAGCGTCTGTCGGTTCCTGTCCGTATGCAGCTTCATTCGCGAATCCCCCATAGATTCCGAATTTTATAGTGCTCGCCGTGCAACTGTTCTGGAGCACCGTTACGACCGCGATATCAAGAGATGCATTCCAGATTGGAGGCCGCCGAGCGATAATTATAGTCGGAGCGAACGATTCGATGGCCATTCAACGCTGACCGCGACTCGACATTTCTAAGCGTATTTCCGAAATTTGATTACGTGCCGTTCCCTAATTAATGAGATACTCAATTCCTCGTTCGGGTTTGGCGCGACCGGACTCGACGGATCGTTTTCGCGCGGTCGCGCTATCTCGATCGCCGCCCATAAGAGGACCCTACCGGTCCAATTAAAAATCCACGGATTTATGCAAACGGTCGGGCCTTTCATTCGAAAGACCCGGCTTGACACCGGACATTCCACGGTCGCCGCGGGAATAATCGATCGCGCTGGAAGCCGCGCGAAAAGCTACGGCAAAAGCGACGCTCCGTTATATACGCAATAAATCGCGATTACTCTCGCTCCTTTTTGTCACTCCGTCATTACCGGTCACAAAAGGTCCAGCAGTGATTTGTTGACACAACGATTATCTACTCGAAGAGACTTAGCAAGAGCACCGAGATTCCGAAGACGTTTGAATCTCGGCAAATTTCCGCATATAAGTATTCCGCTTTTCGAAATTTCACTGCCGACAATAAATGCTGAAATTTATTCTAATGTTTCAACATTAAAAGAATTTATACATCGTTTTTATTGTCGTAACGCTGAAAGAGCATTCCGCGCCGGTATTTAGAACGGGACGGCTCGTAATTCTGTTACGGTCGCGGGATGGACGTTACAGTCGACACGCGGAAGAGAGCGAAAGGCGTCGGAGGCGACAAAGTGTCCACCGAAGGCGACCACGAGAGCTTATACTCCTGGCGCGGCGATCGTAAACGTTCGCGGCAGCCGCCCTTGAGAGAATCGACCGGCTTCCTCGAGCGACCGCGAGCGAGACGGATCCGTTACGAGCTAATTAGCAAAATAAGAAAAATCACCGTCGCGAGTTACATGGCGTCGCGTCGTCGTGCCGACCGCGTAAGCACGAGGGAGATCTCATGCTGCGAGACCTTCCATGATCCGATCATCGATCTGTGATTTATCACGCAGCGAACGAACGTGGCTTCTCGTCGTTCTCGCGTGCGGCTTCCGAACGTGGCAAGTAATTATACCGGCCGTGTACTTTGCGATAAATATAGTTCGGTCTGACGCGGATTGCATTCGTTGCACGACGAAGACGGAGGAGAAGGAGGAACGTCCTGAAAAGGACATTTCTCCTGCGAAATGAAAACGACGTGAGATCTTTAAAAAAAATATGTTGAAGTAATTCTATAAATTGAGTCGCGCGAAGAGACCCAGTGATCGTCGTCTCGCTTGACAATTTCTTGCTGCGACGTGAACATGATTCTGATGTGCAACGTATGTACATACAAGAGTGCAGTGGCCTCGATATGGCCATCTGTATGTTACCGTAGCAACCAGCGGTATACCAATGATTAAAAATCGATAATTAACCTCGAGCTAACGTAGATACGCGGCTTCGAACATTTAATCACTGTTACTGGTCTCGTTCAGATTATTCTACAAGCGAGACTGAAAGACGAGCCTCCGTTTGATGCGCGTTCTCCGCGATGTAAGGGATACTTCTTAATGTTCGCGAAATATTCATAAGGCTTGCGAAACACATCCCGTGTACGCGTTATCGTTAATAGTTATCAGTCAGCGAGACGCGGAGAAGGAACTGAAAAATTTCTACGGAAAAAAATCGCTAATAGCGCGTTATTAAATCCCGTAAGAAGCGACGCGGGAGATCTCATCAAGAGCCGTCTAAACGCGAGTCGATCCACACGGTGTGATACGCGAACGTAGAAAAACTCTATTACGTATAGAGGAGGGAAGGAAGGGGTAATCCGGAACGTCCAGTTTGGCGTCGTGATTGGAAGTCCGCGGGCGGACGTCTTGATTTCAATATAACGACTTCGCCACCGATCGCAATCACTTTTTGCTCGGGTGTCCTTCGCGCGACACGCGCGCACGCGCACTTTTCAGTCTCATTGCCAATATTGTTGGCGTACACCAAAGACCAAAGTGAATAATCACCCCTCCCTCTCTCCCTCCATCCCTCGCCCAGCTCACTAGCGATGGTTACAACGACCCGGGGGACTTTCAGTCAAATAAGATTGCACCTTGCACGCAAGGCCCCTAGACGAGAAGCTCGCGTCTCCTCTACCCTCGCGAGCGACCGCTTGACGTGGTTATTCATGAATGCGTCTCGTCGATTAATCAAGGGAGCGCGTAATTGCGAACACGCGTCAAACGTCGCTCGCGTACCAGACGACCGTGACATCGGGACGTCTTTTTATACGTACGCGCGCCGATCGTTGCGCGGGAGCGAGCGAGGCCGGACGAGAGAGGGATGAGGAATGCTCCCGTTGTTGGAAATTTACGGTAATACGCGTCGCGCGAAAGAGAGACCGCGGCGGAGTAATAACGAAAAACTGGTGCTGTTTAATGACGAGCAATTTGTTCCCTACATTAGATCGCTCCGTGAAGACACGCGTTTCTGCCCGTGTGTACATAAATCGCGGGTATGCCTACGAATGAGACAGGTAATGAAGAAGGATAATTAGTCAGCATCGCGTTTTCTGCGACCGCGTTAGAATCGCACACACCACGCGCAGCCGGCAGCGGACGCGTATACTTTGTTTAAAGAAACGATCATCGGGGATGATTTATGAACTGTTTCGCGCACGAGTAATTGTCGGTCAACCTAACGGAGGATCACTCGCGCCCTTTTCGTTCTTCTCTTTCCGCATTTAGACAATTAACGTATACCCGCGTCGCGTCGCCGCGATTTATGCTCCCGCCGCGTATTGAAAATCGCAACGCGTCGCGGGATGCGAATTTCTATTAACGCGCGGCCATTATCGTGCGTCCGCCGCGCCAATGGGATATTTTCCCCGCGACACGACGACTTCATTTCAATATATCCTCCCGGCACCAATTAGAAGCCTCGCTTCGATTTCTCATAGCTAGTACCGCTGCCCACACACGGCACGCACACACGCATGCACGCACGTATATCGTAGCGGCAAATGTAGCCTCGGGAGCATTATCGAAGATAAATAAATAGCATCCTGCTACTGCGATTGCATGAGCATCCTCGATCTTCGTGTTCGTCATCATCATCGTCTACGTAGTTGTCGCCGCCGCGATACGTCGTGCATGTGGGAACGACCCAGATGAAAACAGGACAGAATCAACAGCCACGGAACGGCGATAGAGATGGAGAACGCGAAGACGAGTGGGAAACGGGAGTCAAGGAACTAGAAATGAATTCCATTTGTGCGATTGAGAGGGGAGGACCGTGAAGTGGAATGAAGCGGGATGTTAAAGGATAGAAGAGGACAGAGCAAAAGAGACCGGCACGAAAAGCGAGGATCGAGAAGGAAAGGTGGAAGGGAAATTCGCGGAAATAGAGGAAAAGTAGGAAAAAACTTGTAGAAAATTTCGGAAAAGGTAATACGTTGCACGCGTTTACTCGCATTGTTTTAGGATTGAATGAGGAAGGAAACTGTGGGCGGGATTATCCCTGACCGCTTCGCACGGTCAATACGCAGAAGTCGGTATGCAAGAGGTATCGCGGGTGCATCGCGGGTGCATCGCGTATACGTTCACGCACGCGGCGGCGGTCCCGCCAACACGCATGCCGTGAAAGCAGGATATGCTGATCGGTAAACATTGACCGCTACCTTCGCCATTCAAGACTGCTTGTCGATGCAAAAAGGAAAGGAGAATCACGATAATAGTCCCCTCATAGGCGCAATGCGCGAACGACGTCGCTCGATTTCTCCTCGCGCTTCGCCCGATATTCAGACATTACGAATTTGTTCGATAACGCCGTCTGTGAACTTTTCATGTCGAATACGTCGTCGATTCCCGCCGGCCGGCCACCGAGAAATTTCTCGTAGAAATCCGACGGAACGTCTCGTTTTAACCGTGCCATTCGTGCGGAGAACGCATAAGGGCGAGAATCAGTAATGAGTGCGTTACGGGTTTCTTTCCTGCCCCGGCATCTCTCTCGTCGGGCAAAAACTCGCTCTCGATTCGATCCACGATGCCGGAGGACGAAGGATGGAAGGAGGAGGTCGGGAGAATCCAGCGCCGGACCGGCGATCTCTGCGAATTAATCAAATACGCGAGCGATTTGTCTTCGTTACACCCACGTGGGCACCCCGGGGGGACGCGTGTGTAACTGGGGTGACGAAGCCCTCGCGAACAACCGGCACCGGTGGGAGAAAAACGTGACCACGTTACATGTGCACCTTGTACAGACGATTATTCTAAATAAAAATAACGCTTTAAAGCGCAACGAAAACAGCACGGAAATGGAAGTTTGTGTACAATTTTCCTTATTTACGACCTCGTAAATTTTACGAAATATTGCAAAATTTGGCTTCCATGCAATAAAATTTCAATACTCACCAAATTTTAACTCTTATAATTGAAAAAGTTATCCGTTTGCTCAAGATTTATTTTACTAATTAACTGTAATATTTAAATAATTGATCGATTATTTGCGATTTTTTGAAGCAAGGTAAAAATCCGAATTGCAATACATTGTATTCGTAGGGAGAATGCGCGATATTCGCGCACTTTGATTTTATTGTACCTTGAGATTTATTGCCAAATATGCGCGTATCTTAATGGCTAGCTTTCTCGCCACGGCGGCTTATACCGGCCGGGAAGGGACACAGATTTGTCCGGCGTGTCATACCCTTCCGAAGTCGCGCATCGAAATCCTTTTGCACGGGCAAGAGGATACTCGAGCGGGTATCTCGGCGTATCGGGATGCGGAGTAAATCGTAATTATATACGGGGAGTAGTACAGGATCGGCGGACCCTCCTCTCGCGGCGCGCAGGGCCCGTGGAAAAAGATCACGCGGACGTTTAATAACACGGGTACCGAATGCTGATGGGTAGAGGTATCGCCGTGGATATAAAACGCGTACATCTTCCAGACCAGTCTCTCGCGGTACCAACGCATTCGCGTAATTACACGCGCGCCGCGCGTATATATACGTTCACGCAAGAGCGCGGTGTTTCAATCCTTCGCACATGCATTTTACCGAATGAGCCGATCCAAGCCAAGTATGCGTATACTCGTCGGACGCACACATACGCGCGCGTGTGCGCGCCCGCACGTATATAGGGTGTCTGACCGGACAATCTTTCGGACGAAACGAGCTGAGGATGATGAGGATTGTATCAGTGTCCCGGACGTGTAAATGCTCGCGGAATTATTTAGCGTTGAGAATTATGGTACTTTCTCGCGGATCAGACCTCGTGATAATCTTGTTTTAATTCTCCCGAACAAAATAAGAAATGTTCCTCAAAGTGTTGGGCACCGCTGACCGAGGTTCGTGCCGTTATTCGCGCGTGTGCGTGTGGGTACGTCTGCCACACTGTCGCGTGTATCGATGCGAAAGGGGAAACGGGGAAAAAGGACGAGCGAGTTGGATCGAGTATAAATAGCGGTCTATAAATTATGCCGTCCACGTACGCGACCGAGTACCATCTTTAAGGCATTGGTCGAACGGTCGATGTCACCCGATGTCACCGACGACATTCGATATAGACGACACAGACATCGTCGACGACGACGACGACGACGACGTAGACGTCACGAATTATCGTGGAAATGGAATGGACGGCTATCTCTCGAACTTCGACTCGCCGAGACGATAACGTTTCCCGTCTACCTGGTTTTTCCTGTCGCACCGCGGAGAAAAAGTTGATCGGGATCGACGGGAGACGGTCTCGTCGCGGTAGATCTCCCGCGACGGATTTGTCGAAACGTATCTAGGAACAGCACGTTCTGGATCCGAATGATCCGCAGTTCCCGTTTTGGCCCCAGACTTACGGCGATCAAGTCGCCGATCGATCGGAGCAATTATCCAGGAACGCGTGCCGGTGCGTGCCTTATCTGCGTGTGCGTACGAGACGGGATACGTCTGTAATTGGATGTGGCCTCGCGATGTGTTTTCGCGGCGCGCGACGTCGGATAACGCAGGAAAGGCCCATATGGGCCGTAATGAATTGCCGTTGGACCGGATTTCATACATCATTAATAAAACGGTTAATTGCCGATTGCGAAAAGTAAACTGAAGGGGGACGCTTTTTCATCAATTTGATTAAGATCCTTTTTACGTAGGAACGACGTGCGTTAGCGATCCGCCTTTGACTCGATACTGACAAACTAATGATTTTGAGAAGAGGTCTCTCTGAAGAGTTAAGCTGTCCAATTAAACAGCATCATCTATCAAGCGGCGGGTCGGGGACACGTGTCGGCGCGACGTGTTAGATGTTAGATCTAAACAGGCCGTCGGCTATCCCTCGTATCATGCGACTTGAACCCCGCGATAATTTCGATTGTGTTTCCCTATGAATATAGGATCCTTATACGGTTTTCGGGAGGACGTGGGCGTACAGATCGCCAACGAACCTCGTCAAGAAAGCGCGCGCGTGCTCGCGCCACTTAAATCGTTCATCACGGAATTGCATCTGCCTGGTAATGACCGGCCAATTTGGCTATTAATTGATTCTGAGGCAGCGGGACTGAGCGGCCGGTTCGTGTGTGAGGAGGTCGATCGAGGTCGATGTCGTGGAATCGATAAACCGCCATCATTCATCCGTCGACGCTCATTCGCACTCACATGGTGGTGTGTGGAGCACACGTGCCCCGTCCATTCTCGCCGTAAGCGGCGAACGATCGATACTCGGTATCGTCATCACGAACGTAGATCGCGGGCCACTTCGCCCATCTGTGGTGCGACCATTGCCAAAGATCATCAGCTGTGGAGATCGTGCCGCCAATCGGACACGATCCTTCGAGCGCAACGCTCCCGGATCGTAACCGTGACGAATGAAATCTCAGCGATGCTCGCGCGACAGCTCTCGTATAGGGATCTATTTAGCACTTCGACTAGTCCGCTTTTATGGTGCCGCCACGTAATTTTAATAAAGAATAAATTTGCCTTTTTTATACATAAAAGTAGAAATAACAAAGTGTATAGCAAATTGTGATTTTGTTTCTAATTTTTACGAATTATATCGTGACGCAAAGTGACGTTAATGTTAGGTATCACATCTTCAGCCAACGTTTCTGTGGAGTATCTTGCTTGCAGTCACGCCGCATGTCAGAGTATTTTTCTAACGATCTAACGATGTGTGTACCGCTCGTTGAAGATCGTTGATATCGTAAAAGCAAATCAATTTGACATCTTCATTAGAACTTTGTATGGAATCGACAGACGTGGAATTGACTTATAGTTATCGATCTCCCGGTTTAGCGGCGAACGCGACGTAAGTATCGTGATTTAATAGCAACTCACGTCGATCAACTTAACGTCTGGTGAACCAGAAGCCATTATGAAAAACACTAAGTTGCGATAATGCAAATTTCAATGCAAATGCAACCGGAAACTCAACTACTTTTGATACTCGCGTCATAATTTATCGAGATTATTCCGATATAACTGTTTTAATTAGTCCCCACTAAACGAGGTGGACGACGAGACTTATTATGAATAAATTAACGCAATATGTGTTTCTCTTCCCGCGTTTAAAGCTATTTTTCCCCCTTTATTTATATCTGATGCATGTATATCTGTATACATTATTTAAATTATGCATTCTGCATTTCCAGGCGAACGACCAAGCAGGTTTTATCTGGCAAGGGAAGAAGCTGATCTCTCGTTGGATCCCAATACGGGGACGCTGAGGATTCGACAGCCGCTCGATCGGGAATCACGTGACAAATACATTCTCAGCATCGAGGCACGTAATGCCGGCTCCGTTGGATATTGCCAGGTAAATTGCGCATCCAGATAATCATCGTATCTCGGTATTAACTCACCGTAATCATAGCCGTTTATCCGTGTTCTCAATATATTTATCCTGAATGCACATATAATAAAATCCCGAGGCGTGCGAAAAGTCCGCGCTACGATTTTTTGCGTTCCCACCGATATTATATTGTATTAATATTTAGTGAGCGGACGCGCGCATGCTCGTTAGCGAATTAGTATCGTATTTTGAAAGATATATACGGACTTGAGTTCGTCGGAGTTTCGCTTAACGAGGCACGAGTAGCGCTTTCCGCTTTCGCATGCCGCCGTGAAAACCGCGATCAATCGCAGCAGAATATTTTATGAGCTTACGCGACATCCGTCCGTGTTTTTCTTTCCGTTACAGATGGAAGTGATCGTGGAGGACGTGAACGACAACGCGCCGTCGTTTCGCACGAGTACCGTCCGCATCTCGGTGCCGGAATCGCACCCACTCCACGTACCCCTGTACGTGGCGCACGCTACCGATCCCGACATCACGTCGTCGCAGTCGATGCGCTACGTTCTCCGTCAGAACAGCAACAATCTATTCGGGATAGTCGAGCGTACCGGCGAGCTCTACTTGGCGAAACGATTGGATTACGAGACCCAGCAGAGGCACAGCCTCCTGATAAGTGCCCTGGACGGCGCCGAGCTCTCGTCTAACCTCAGCCTGAGCGTCGAGGTGCAGGACGTGAATGACAACCCCCCAGTGTTTGAGAGGAACGAGTATCACGTGGAGGTTCCCGAAGGCGCCAGGCTCGATTCCCAGGTGAGAAAAATCTTCATTACACGCCCGTCACGCGAGCATTTGTTTGTCGAGAGGATGCGGTAGGGTTCTTCGAAAAAGGAAACGAGAAAGAGAGAGAGAGAGAGAGAGAGAGAGAGAGAGAGAGAGAGAGAGAGAACGAGAAAGCAGGAGAGAAAGAATTTCTGGATCGGATGGTAGAGGCGGCAGAAGTTAACAACCTCTCTCTTCAGCCTTTCTCCCGCTCTTCATCGGCTATCTCTTCACGGCCGAAGTGATGGTTCCCTTTTTTCCTCGGGTAGATTCTTTTTGCTTCCGTGCATCGAAACTTACTTCGCCTGTCTCTGGGACGCGTAATTTTATCCGGGACAACCAGGAAGGACGCACTTGTGAACTCTCTGCCCCCTCTCGTATCGCCAGGCGTACGCCACGGTTATACTAGTCGTCTACTCCCCTTCCGGGTAGTTTCTCTCGAAAGAAAAGGGAACAGGAGAAGAAGAAGAAGAAGAAGACGTTGACTCGCGAAGTTCACCTTGTAGGCAAAGAGAGAATTAACCCCGCGCCGACTAGGAACGGAATTAACCGGACCGTTGCATCACGCTGCAGCGAGATTAGCCGATGTTACTCCGTCGTGGTTGTTCGACGGACCAGTTCGGTGCCAGGAGATGGATAGGGAATGCCCGATAATCTGATATCCAGACGCGGCATGTTGCCGCGGTTTATACCGATCGCGGCGAGCAGCCGCGAGTTCCACGAGAGCGGCCTAGGATTGATAGGTAACAGCCGATAGGCCCGCAGGAACGCCGCACATAGTCGATCATTTTGCGAGTAAATTCCCGACCATTTACCCAACGGGAAAAGATCATGTTACGTACGGTTACATCAAAAATAGCGGAATTTCGAAATTAGATTTGAGAAATTTGAATTCCTGCGTTATTCGACTCCGCCCAAATTCTCGATCTTCGTTGTCGGAAAAAAAGCGACGCCCAGAGCGAATCCGAAAACGATGCTCGGAGACGCGCGGGTCCATCCGCGAAGATCGCCGACGGCAATGCGCATCTATCCTCCCTGTAATTATGTACACATATCAGTCATTACCCGGTAAAAAATCGAAATAAGGGTGAGCTTGGGTCGACGGCGAGGTTTTGCGACGAGGGACCGTGTCTCGAGGGAGAGGGAGAGTCATTAGCCGCGAAACTCGCGAGAACCGGGTCGTCGTTGATGCGCGGCTGGTAGGTCCGACGCTCCCTCGTGGCGATGGTAGCCGCGTACGGAGCGAGGGTAATCCCGAATACGAGGATACCGATGACGAATGGCAGTGAGATCCTTGCCACGAGATACGCCCGTTAAACGACGTCGCATTTTTAATACAACGCACAAGCGGATACGGCAGAGACGTCGCCGCAATTCGCGCTCCCCTCTCCCTCTCTCTTTTTCTTTCTCTTTTTCGTCTTGGCCCTTTCTCTTCATCTTCCTCTTCCTTCCTTCCCTCATCGCTACTCGATCTCTCGTTCCATCTTTCTCCTGATGTATTAGATATATATCTGTGGTATCTATCGGCGAAACAGATCTGTGAGCTATCGGTGATATTCGGACAATATCTCAGCCGCCAGTATACGTTAAAGATGGAATGAGACAGGAAGATCTGAGCGTGAAAGATAGATACGCGGCAGGGAGGAAGTAGCTGGAGTGAGAGAGTAACTTGGCAGTGAGTGTAACCCTTCACCCACCGTGAACTAATAACGTACAGTTAGACACATTACTGCCTGCTTCTACATCAGGTTCCGCGTTTAATGATAACTTGCATCCCATTCCCTCCTGGTCCTCCGTGAAGACAGCCCGGTCGCGCGGTGTCTCTCTCATCCTCCTTCTCCTTCTCTTCCTCCACTCCCACCTCTTTCCCTTCTATCACCATCCATCATTCGTAAGCCGCGGGTTCATGCGCGAGACACGACCTTATACCGATCTTGCGCTTTTTCTTCCCCTTCTTTTTCCTCGACCTTCGCAATTCACCATCCTCCCGCGCTGGAAAACATCGTCTGGTCCGAACGTGTTCGTTCGCGGTCCTTTTGGGTGCGTTTAATTAATACGGAACGACCGGATCGACTGATCCCGACGTCGCCTCTGTTTCTTTTCCTCTTCTTACTCTTTCTCGCTCCCGCGAGATCGCGAGAAATGTCTGCGGATGACACGATTGCTCTTGTTTCGATTTTCATCGTGGTTCTGTTCGTCTGGAACTTTAACATTCCATCGTGCATGTTTTGATGTTCTCAATTTGTTGTACTAAACGTTGTGAAGACGTTGAAGACGTTAAAGTCGTCGCCGCGCTCACGTGCAATTCAATAATAATTAGATTAATAAATTCGTTGAATGGTCACATTGGACACATTGGTTATCGTGAAGTAATTCTTCGTCATTTGCAGATTCTTCAGGTAATGGCACTCGATCAGGACACGGGAAATAACGCGAGAGTGAGCTATCGTCTCCAGGGCTCCACCGCTTTTCGCATCAGCCCCACCACTGGCTGGATCTACCTGGCGCAGAGTTTGGATCGCGAAACTCTCGATCGGCACGCCTTGACGGTTCTCGCGACTGACAATGGATCACCCGCGGCGACCGCGAGTGCCTCCGTGCTGGTGATGGTCCTGGACGACAACGACAATGATCCGCAGTTCGAAAAGGACTTCTACGGATTCGAGCTGCTTGAGAATCTACCTTCGGGCACTCTGGTGGGTTCCGTGAGCGCCAACGATCCCGATCTCGGCAAGAACTCGCTTCTCAGATACGCAGTGGTCCAAGCCAACAGCAGCTTCGCCGTCGATCCCGACACAGGTAAGAGGCTATCTCCCCCGTATCTTATTTTCCTGTTTTTCGTTCGCTTCATTCCGTTTGCACTTCGTTTGCGTCGCCGTCAAACGCTACAGAGTATATAGGTTCTCGTCACAACGACGCTCGAGTGTTTGCGAAAGCCGGCCCGGACCCGAGGCTTCGAGAACCGAGAGCCGGAGAGATGCCCACGCAGCTCGAAAAAAACTCGCGGAGAAAAATATTGGCGAATCGTTTCCACGGGTTTCGCCGAGTTTCGTTCTCGCGGCGCGTCCTCGAGTTGCTTGCGAACGTGTAATTCGAGAATTCATTGAACGGACTCGGCAAGGAATCGCATTATTCTCCGACCGGCTCGTTCTCGGACAAGTTAAATTCACACCGGAGTTACGGCCGCGCTACTCGACAACCGTGAATAAGAGATGTACTACAAGGAGAAACTTCCTGATTCGGTGGACGGTCCCTTCGGTGCTTCTCCGGGGCTACGGGTGACAGTGATCGATTCGCGGCGATTAACATTTTGGCTGTGCGTTTGGAATTTCTTCCTCCGTCGTCGTGACGCTTTGCCTCGTATTATTGTCATACTCGCGACGCCGCGTATATTTTTATAGCGCGCAAGAATGCGGCGCCACGAAAACGGAAGCGATGGCCCGCGTCGTGATCGATAATCCTCGGTGAAATCCTATCGAACTTTATCTTTCACGCGTTTCGGTTCTCTAAATTATATCCCTGCCCTTCGTCTCGAGACGCTATTGCGAGCATAATTGTACTCCGCGTCTGCCGCCAGAGTCTTTTATTTTCGCCAGATGTTCAATCTCGTATATCGGTCTCTAACGTCTCTAACCGATCTCTTTCTCGTCTACGCTTCGCCGCTATCTTCTATCGCGGCTCTCCTCGCGTCCTCGCTCAAAGTCAAGTGCGGCGGCAGCCTGCGGTTACTTCCTGTTTAAGACAGGTTCTTAGCCTGTTAAATAAAAATTGAACGCGCTTTCGCTAGCTTCTTATTAATTCTCCTAGTCTGAATCGCCGGTCGGCGCGATGTTCCGTTCTCTTGTCCCTTCACGTTTCTTTCAAAGCGATACGATAGAGAGAAACGGACGTTACGGGGCCAACGAAAGATCCATTTAGGCGCGTGAGGTGGAAGGGGGACGCTTACGTGCGGGAAAAAGAGAGACTGTTAATGGTATCAAATGGCCTCTAGCCATCAGCGTGTGTAATTTACGCGTTGCTTTTGCGTCAACCTAACGGCCCTTTACGCCGCGCCATTGTTGAACGATTTCGTAATCGATGGAAAGAGTTCCTCGTCCCTGGGGCAACGTTGCTCGGCTTGCCAGGCCTGTCGCCGGAGATCTATTTCGTAATCCCTTGATAATATTTCGTCACTTTAAACTATACGTTGTAATACGTTTGTTAAATAAATCGGACATTTCACAAATACGACCGCCGAGATTTAAGCTCGACGATGTCGCTCAATGGCGATTTACCAAATTACCAGGCTTGAAGTAACAGGAACGACACGAGGGTCGTTTCTTTTTTGCGGGATCCCCGTATAACTCATTTTAAGTTGCGGCAGTGTGTACGCTTCGTGGGTATTAAAATATAATCCGGTAAGAGTGGCGCTTTCGCCTGGGTCGGCGTGTAACGAATCATCAGGAACCGGGGCCCGGGGCCCGTCACACGCCGCGAAATACGCGCACATGCACGTATGCGGCGCGGCGCGCACCGCGTGTGCAATGCGCGCAGTTTGATTGGCATGCGACACGGGAGTATTTGTGTACACGCTCTCCGGTCCGAGAGACCCGGGTCCTCTCCCTCTCTCTCTCTCTCTCTCTCTTTCTTCGTTTCGTTTCTTCGCTGCCTGTTTGCAGAGGTGGGACTTCTCGAGTCATCCACCGACCGCGCGCGGACGAAGGAGGACCGTGAGGCAGAAAAAAAGATGAGGAATAACGACGGCGATGGGGATGGGGGTGGGGGCGATCGCACTGCCGGAAGTATCAGCTGTCTTGTCGTACGAGTACTTCTATATTAATCCCCGCGCTGTGTGCATGCAGCGCGACTGCACATTGTCCGGTCAACGGACCTGCGGCGCGGAGTGAGTTGAAATTTCGCCCGGCCATTGTCCTTCGATCGGAGCTCTAACCGCGAGGGATCTCCCATTGAGAAAACCCTCGAGCGGCGGTGCCTCTCGCCGTTCCTTCCGCGTAGGTCGTCCTCGTAACACTCGCTTAATGGCGCCCTTTTCTCCATTCATCCAATTAAGGGGGCCCCTCGCGTGTTGGCTTACAATGTCGGGAGATCGACCGGCCGGTGATTTATGGAATGGCACGCCCTTGTCCGCGATGAAACGCGACGAGAAGTAAGGGAATATTCGATTGTCAGCGCGACTCCGACCGGTTCCTAATATGTGATCAGGGGCTGTTAGCAGTCGATGCTCCCTCCTCCCCCTCCCCCTCCTCCTCCGCACGATTCGAAGACGTGTCACTTCTTGATGTTCCTCGGAAATGTCGAAGTCGCGTTCCTCACAGACTTCGGGATCTCTCTCTTCCGACACGAGTCGTGGTAAAACGCGCACGTTCGCGTGTGAAATTCTCGTGCATTTAAGCTGTTGCAATACGCGCGCGGTACGATCAATTATCGCGACTTGAGGAATTTCCGTGACCTTGTGACCTACCGTGACCGACTCGCCTATCGATCGGATACCTGTTGCGGCGCGGCCACGTGCCATCCGCGCCACGTGGCTCGTCTACTAAACAGATACACGCTCACTTCAAGCATGCGGTGATACTTCTACGACACTATCTTGTACATACTTGTAGCGATCACTTTGTAGTGCGTTGACTTCGTACGAGAAAGATCTGCAAAGAAAAAAAAAGAAAGTCGATAATCTCACTTCATTTATTACGTTCTACATGCGCGCGTACCATCCGGTGCGCGCCGCGTCGTGATGAATGACGATTACAGTCGATTTATATTATAATTAAGCAACGTGATATAAAAGTATCCTCGATCGGATCTCGGATTATTTAGCGATATATTTTCCAGCGTGGCAAAAACACGTTTAGCGGCATTTCCCCGCGGCTTTTCTGCGCGTCGATAATTTGGTATGTGGTTTTGTGTCGGTGATCAAATTAAAGATAAGCTTGCTCAGCTAGTCTGCAACTTAGCAACTGCAACGCGCGCGCGTTGCA
Organism: Temnothorax curvispinosus; assembly: GCF_003070985.1. Classification (NCBI taxonomy): domain Eukaryota; kingdom Metazoa; phylum Arthropoda; class Insecta; order Hymenoptera; family Formicidae; genus Temnothorax; species Temnothorax curvispinosus. Next base: position 653,150 of record NW_020214555.1, read on the forward strand.
AAGCCGCCGAGCAGGTTTCCCCCCGGCGCAGACTTCGATCTAATCCCGGTCTGGGATTCCTCGAGGTGGTTTTCCACGGTTTCCGTTCGTCGAACGACTGTTTGATTTTCGAGAAATCGACGCCGTACCGTCCGTTATTCGTCCGTCACGGGACTACGGGCTCGTACATCCAATCGCCGCGATGGATTTCCAAATATTGGAAGAGGCATGCAAAGACAAAAAGCCACGTTCCTCTTACGAGGATGACGGTGAGATCGGTCGCGCGGTCCCACGGCTAACACAAGAAACGCATTAGCGCACGCGTCCTACGATATACTTCTTATTGTTGCGCGATGGTATCCCTCGACGCGCGGATGGCATCCTCCCGGCCAGGCCGGCCGGCGCGTTTGCATGTCCCCCGTCGATCGTTTGTCTTGTCGACGACGGAGGAGTACGGCGTCGTCCAGCCACCGCGTCGGTGGTGAACGCTAAAACGGTCGCGATGGTACTCGATTAGGTACGTCGAGAATTCGTGGTGGCACGCCACCAGGCCGGGGCCCCGGCACGGCGCGGCGTCGGCGCGGACATCGATAGGGGTCGTCGTCTCGGGCACGAATTATTATCCCGACCCTTTTCCCAGATCCTGGAATAGTTCTAGGCTGCTCGGCTAGTCGCTCGTTTAATTATCCATTAATGCACCGGCCAGGTGCATCAAAGGTGGGGAGACCGAGTTCCTTCTGCGCTCTCTGACTCCACCTTTTCTCTCTTTTACTCCGCCATGCGCTCGCCCTCTCCCGCTCTCTCCCTCATTTTCTTATTCGTACCCTTCTCGTCCTCCTCCCCTCCGACTCCGACTACTCCCTGCGATACGTAATTACGGCGGACCTCGTTACACGCGCGACTACGTACGCCCCTAGTATGATTATTATATGCGAGGAGAGAGAGAGGGAAGGAGAGAGAGAGAGGGAGAGAGAGAGAAAGCTAAAGCGGAAACGAAAAACGAAACTCCCGGCATCGAGGCGCGACCGAGGAATACGAGCGACCGCGCACAAATGGTTCTTATGCGCGTACGAGCAGCGATTATCCAATTAACCGTTTTCTTGACGAGGAAAATTGATAAGGTCGGTCTAGACGTCCGCGCGATCGACGAGAGAGACGATTGGCCGATCGTATACGTATTCGATTTTATATATACGAACGAATGCGCTCCCTGCTCTCGTCCGCACCGCGATCTCCATTGGTCGCGCCAGTGTTTGAGAGTCGGCACGTAAGATCCGTCGGGCTCGGAGAGTCTTTAAGCGTCATCTAATATCAAGACAGACCGGTACGGAGCTTTTTGTCGCGCGCCCATAAATATTCCCCGGCATCCGCTAATAGACGCTACCCGCAGCGCTGTTGGGGAATTGCTAATAGATCGTTAATAATTCGCTATCTATACCGCCAGCCAAGCTCGACGGTCTCGCGGCTCTCGTGAAGCGCAATGAAAATTAATTGTTTCTCTTTCCCTCCCCCTTCGCTCGGCAATCGTTAGGCGAGATCACCACGTGCGAGCCGCTCGATCGTGAAACGAAAAGCGTCCACGAGCTGGTTCTGGAGGCGCGGGATCAAGGGACACCGTCGAGAGCCGCCCGAGTGTCTCTGAAGGTCACGGTCCTGGACGTCAACGACAACTCGCCTGAAATCGTCGATCCTCAAGGGGCTCAGGTCAGCGTCAGGGAGGAGCAGCCACCGGGAACGGAGATCGCCAGAGTGCGGGCGCTGGACACGGATCTCGGGGAAAACGCCTCGGTGACGTACAGCATCACGAAAGGTAAGAGTTGGATCGTTGAGTTTAACGTTGCTTTAACCCTTAAAGGCTACGTTTCAAGTCTCGATTACTTGAGACTGTCCATATATGGACCTCGCAACTTTGATCGCGTATAACTCTGGGTCTCATCGACTAAGTTTTAAAAAATTTTATACGAAATAGGGATAGAAAAGACTGAAGAATATAATAGAATTAGAAAAATTGTCAATAAAAACATCAATCTTTGAAAACGGTTTGAGCAACATAAATTATTTAACGTTAAAATAGATTCTAGGTCCATATGTGGACCTAGTAGCCTTTAAGGGTTAATTTATCCCGTCGAGATGTGTCTTAATCTCACGGTGGTAGCTATTTCATTCTCGATTACTTGTTCGTCGCTGTGCGCGACCAATCGGTTACGCGCCGTTCGTCTAATTAAGGAAACCGCGCTTTTACCTCGGTATGATTATCCCGGTAAGAAAATATATAAATTACAATTAGTCGTGTGTGTGCGTGTACACGTTCAATAATTGCGCGACTTCGTTACGAAGGCGCCGGGTTGAGTCGCGGAGACTCGGGAATAATAGAGAAATAGCGAGAGGGCACTTACATGCCGGAGATTAGATGGTGAACTTGGTTTTTTCACCGGCCGCTCTAGAGACTCCCGCGGTGGAGCAAGACTTTTTGAGACTTTAATAACCCAGTGGCAATTACAGAAACAATTATGCACGGTCTTAAAAGCGACCGCGGGCGTTTTTGCCGGGCGTGTTATCCGTTGGCGAAATGTGCCTCGCCGCCGCGCCGCCCTTGTGAGGAATTGTTACCGTGTAGGGGAGACCGGGACCATATGGCTCCAGGGGCATGTTGTCCATATGCTACTTTTTAGTATTTATTGAGAGGAACAGAGTGGGTAAAAAATCGCGAAGTGGTTTTTTTTAGAATCTAAAAGAATCATTTAGATTTAGAATCTAAAAAAAATTATTTCGCAATTTTTTATCCACTGTTCTTCTCAAGATAAATACTAAGAAATAGTACACGAGCCATATAGCCCCGGTCTCCCCTACGTTAATTCACTGCGGCGGCGGCTAGGATCGGAATCGAATTTTCACGATTGCACGTACCGGTTAGCGAGAAAAGAATCTTGATCGCGAGATTAAATCTTAACATCGCATCGCGGGATATACTGCAATATTGTGGAGGAGTGCAACGATGTACCTCTCCCCGTCCACGTCAGTAGGCATTTCATTCCGCGCTCTATCGCGCGGCGCCTATTTCGCGTACACGATTCTCCTCAGGGTCAACGGCACAGATATCAGAGAATTTTTTTTTATACCGCGTTCAAGTTTGCAACAGCGAGAATAATCATCCAGACGCAATTTTGTCCGTCTATCTCTCGAGGAATATTTCCGTCCAGACAACCTGACTTGGTTTTTCGCTACAGGCCGAGCCGATTCGGACGGCTACAATGTCTTCACCATCGACCCGATCACCGGCATGATCAGGACCAAGGCCATGCTCGATCACGAGGAGTGCAAAGAGTACCGGGTGTCCGTAAGGGCGGCCGACGCCGGTCATCCGCCGCGACATAGCGAGCGCGTGTTGCAAATCGAAGTTCTGGCACTCGCGGACAACCGGCCGACCTTCACCAGCAGCAGTCTTACCTTTAACGTGAGTACTATTGACCGCACCACCCGGTAGGATTCATTTTCCCCATCAGATTTGCTTCTATCTTCGCTGGACACCGTGGAGAGAGGACTCCATAGTTCCCTCTTGCAATTATTCATTAGAACATTTATGATCGCGCTAACATCCCTCCGACGGTGTCTCGCCGCCGTTGTTACGTGCGTATCCCGTGGATAGCTTCGCACAATTTATGCCACGTTAGAAATTCTGTAGAAAATTCTATGGGAGATTGAAATTTTATCGCTCTCTTATGATCTTCGTTGTTATTAATCGTTGAATTAAACATTTAATTTTGCACTTATTATCATTTAATTTTTGTCCCATTTAATTCCTAAAAAGATATATGTCCTATGACTCAACATTTATCTTTCTTATTAATTAATACGCATAAATGAATGTTTTTGAATATAAATACTAATATAAATACTTATCTTGGCTTAATTATTAAGTAACACTTCCTCAGTTTCGATCGACACACAAATTATCTTTAATAAATTATCTTTAAAAAAGAAAATATTTTTATAATATAAGAAATAAAGTGTGGACTGGGTTTGATAATATACACTTACCTCACTCAGGTGCGCGAGGATGCAAGTATCGGGCACACAGTGGGGTCAGTATCGGGAGCGGGTCCCGCGGGTCGCGTGGCCTTCACCTTGGACTCGCTGACGCCGCTCAACGAGTTTCCAGCTTTCGACGTCGACCGCAACTCGGGCCAGCTAGTAGTCGCTCACTCGCTCGATCGCGAGAATGTAAGCGAGTACCATTTGAATGTCCGCGCATTGGACACGACCTCGCTCGGGAATCCTCAGAGCATCGCTATTTCCGTGAAGATCGTCATAGAGGACGCCAACGATAATTCGCCGAGTTGGCCGCAAGATCCGATAATTGTTCGCGTGTCCGAGAAAGCGACAATTGGCTCCACCATTTACAATCTCACGGCCAGTGACCTGGATAGCGGCTTGAACGGAGAACTCAGGTACGGCCTCGTAGCCGAGTTCCCACCGAAGGGTTGCTTCGCCGTGGACTCTCTCACTGGCGCTTTGACCCTGGCCAAGCAATTGGATAGAGAAGAGAGAGCGGAATATATTCTGATTCTTAAGGCATCAGACCGGGCACTGCCAGGAGAACAATTAGCTTCCACGGTCACCGCAAGGATCATCGTCCTTGATCAGAATGATAATGATCCCGTCTTCGTCGCGCCAGAGTTCACCAAGATAAACGTCGCGTCGAATCTTCTGCCTGGTAAGTGTCATATCTTGTCACTCAACTGAGTGTATTACACAGATCCACACATAGGACGATTAATCAAATTTTTATTTTCCTAATCTCACCAGGTGCTAGCTTGGTAAGAGTCGTTGCCGTGGACAAGGACTCCGGCGACAATGGTCGGATATCTTACGTGATAACCTCGGGCAACGAGGAGTCGCGGTTCACAGTGGGCTACGAGTCGGGTATCGTAAGTCTCGTGAAACCCATCACGAAGCCCGCGAACCTCGAGATTACGGCCAACGATCACGGATCGCCACCACGTAAGGCCGTGCTGAAGCTGAGTCTGAACCCGGTGGCGGCGCAGCCAAGCGGACCTCTTCGGCTACTGTTGTCTAACCCGATCGTCAAGATTTCCGAGAACCTTCACGTCGGATCGCACGTGGTGAACGTTGCAGGGCCAGCAATTGCGGATCAAGGTAAGATCAAAGATCTCATCGCGCGATCGCTTATATATCTCCACCGTGCTGTGTCAGTTAGACTAAAGTTTGTCAAATTTCTTCATTATTCATTGCGACGACTGAACATGAAGTTTAATAACATCATCAAACTAGTTTAGGCAGATTTCTGATGATCTCGAGCGACATAGGCTGCGTTCGGGAAGCGCGCTATTAGCGCTATTGCATCATTCTATCTTTATCGCTCATCAGGTGTAAAACAAGGATAAAATAAGCAAATAGCACTAATAGTGTCTTCCCGAACGCACCTATAAACGTGTGTTCACGGCGTATAACATTCGGTATATTTTCGTGAGAAACAAAACAAGCAACGCGGTCGAAATTTATTGATCTCCGAGACATAACGAAGATGTGCGGGAGGACCGAAAATGGAGGGTTTTCTTAGATACTCCGTCCTTATTGTTTCGATGGTGCGTAAGTCCTCGTCGGCGCAAACAGGGCTGTCAATTTAAGTGTGTAGGACTTGAAATTACAGCTACTATCTCTCGTACTTCTCTCAGGCGTCTCATTCGCATTCGATTTCACGATCGCGATTTCACTTTTCTCTCTCTTCGAGCGAGTCTTCGGCGTAGATAGTGTGCGTCGGCGTTTACTGTTCAGCACGCACTCGCCGCAGCTAATAGGAAAGCTCTGCTACGAAAATACCTGGAATAATTGCCTCGAATCTGGCCGGTACCGAGCATTACAGTAAATTCAGCGAAATGAATCGCGCGGCTTGGACTTCCTCGGGGTTGTCGGCGACGCCGTTCCGTCCAGAGTACCCCGCTGCGGCTCCGTTCGTTTGCATCTTCTCTTCGCACGCATGCCTTAAAAAGCAAGTCGTCTGCGATCGAGAAAATTCCGAGATTTGTCCGTCTCATGGAATATGCCGTCATTTTTATAAGAAATGCGTCCTTGCATCTTCCTCGGAAAACGCTATAACGAGCTTTCGAGCGAACTCGTTCACGTTATAATTTACGGCAAAGATTGCCACATCTTCCATGGGAACTAATATCTTGCGATGCCGCTAATTATCGTTGTGGAAGTCTCTCACAAGTGTGTGACTGGACGAGTCCGCGGCATATATTAGCAGTCCCGCAAGGAGGAATCCGGCATTCAAGAGAAAAAAACGTGTTTCTCGAAGGCGGTCTCCCCGGAAATTGTCCATCCAATGTGTGATTGTGTCTCGCATATTCGCATCAACGTCTAATGAGTTTTTTCATTATGTGAGAAAATCGTCAACAAGCAAAATATCAATTATATGTCACAAACATTTGATAAACACTAGTAGTTTCCTTATGCACGCAAGAGAGACCGGAGCTAGCTGGTACACTTTTTTTTTTATGTTTTTACACGTAACTAATAAATGGAATACAAGCCGCAAAAGAATTTTTCAATAGCCGCATGCTTATACAACACAAAAATTATTTTTTTAACTAAATAATATAATTAATTTTGTTGCACCAATAACAATTATAAGGCGACGACATTTGTAACCGGCCTCATATACGGGGTAAGTTGTTACAGTACTAAATTAAGTTATGAAAGATCCAGTTTTCAAAATATAAATATATTTAATAAAGAGAAATAACACCATGTAACAATATGTGTTATATTATACTTACATTGTTGAGTGCAAAATTATAATATAGATAGAATTTAACTGATGTTGTGTACTGACTGGTTCTGATACGTAATAAGAGACGTTAACGGTGAAATCTTACATTACGTTAAAAGTAAAAATTTTAAAGACACAGTTAAAATTATGATATGATGACCAGATTTGTAAATATAACATTTAATACATCACTGATTTATTTTATTTTCGGCTATACAAAACTAAAAATATTTTCTGTTTGTGAAAATACGCTACTCAGCTTAAAATAACTAATTGAAATATTATCGAAATGTTTTTGCGGAAATACTATATTTTTTATGCAATATTATCTTTTGTCACTTTTACAATAATTGCGGTGTACCAACTTGCCCCATGTACCAACTAGCCCCGGTCTCCCCTATCTCCACGTGCGTTGGCGTGCATTTCGCGGATCATTTTTCTGCGCTGGATCCGCATACTCGTGCCTAACACGGAAGCGCTCCGATCCAGCCTCTGTTTCTGACGAACGATTAAAGTGTGGTAAACCAGCCCCACCGAAGACGACAAAGCACGGTGTATCTCTGGTTCGCGGCTTATCTATCGCGACGCCGGACGAGCGCATTAGCGCCCCATGGATGCGCCGAAGGTGCCAGTTTCTCGGGACCGGTGGCTCAGTAATGCATAGGGGGGAGGTTGTTGCGAAATGCGGGAGCGAACGCAGGAAGGTAGCAGGGGGATTAGAGAAAGGACGGGACGAAACAATGGCCGCGTATATCATCGTGCCGCCGACCTGCCGCGGTACGCATAGGCAAATCACCGACCTCCACACCACTCCACACCAACGTGTGTTGCTTCGCGTGTGCACGCGTGCACATACGCACACGACACGTCGCTACTTACTGGTAACACGACGAAGGATGGCAATGGCGCGACACGCGCACATGCACGCTAAACCGCGTCGTCGCTTTGTTCTAAGTCCGCTAAAAATTCAACGAGCATGGGCTAAGCGCGCTGGAATTCGAGAATCGAAAGCATTAAAGTCACCGACGCGGCCGCCGCGCTCCAGACCAGAAAATCGCGCGTCGCGAAGCCGCCAGATCCACGAGTAGAATCATAGTTCCTTCCTATGTTTGGGAGTAAATAAATTACATGATAAATAACATGGTATATAAATTATATATATAATTCTTTGAATATTGCGAGAAATAATTACAAATATTCGGTAAATATAAAACGTAAAGATGTTTATGTGTAAAAAATATGCACGGAACAAATAATAATAATAATAAATTACTTCTACATAAAATTGAATCTAAAATAAGAATATACGTACTGGTTGATTTATACAACTGGTTGATTTATACAAAATGGGATTCGATAAAACGAATGCCAGCAGAGTGAAATGTCAGATCCAATGTTAGAAGATAACGAATTAAATATAGCTATATTTCTTTAGCTCCAATAATCCTGTAATTTTTGTTGTGTGATTTATGATGCACACGTTTCTTAATTAAGCACGCATTGATGAACTTTTTATTTCGCTTTATATAGGTAACGTCACCTTCAGCATCCCGAGCGACGTAGCGTCGAACAAATTCGCCATAGCACCCACTGGTCAAGTCACTCTTCGGAGTCCCTTGGATCGCGAAGAGGTTGCGCGTTACTCAGTCTCCATCTTCGCGAGGTCCAGCAAGCTTCTGGACATCACGACTCTGGAAGTGATAGTGATGGACGAGAACGATAACAGCCCGGAATTTCGGCCGGGTTCCTGCTACACTCTTGCCATACCGGAAAATCAGGAAACTTCCGTGATCCACACCGTAGCTGCGACCGATCTTGACGAAGGGTTGAACGGCGAGATCTCCTACAGTATCGTAGGTGAGTTGTCCCGCCAAGTGTAGCGCGTACGAAAAATTGCGTAAATAAAATATGAGATTTAATCTTTGCGCTTCTTACTCTAGGCGGCAACATCGGCGCTAAATTCGCGCTAGATCCAATCACGGGGTCGATGTCGATGTCGAATCTGGATCGTGAGACCGTGCCCAAGTACGTCCTGACGATTTCGGCCAAGGACAAGGGACGGCCGAGCCGCGAAGCGCGTTGCAACCTCACCGTGGTCGTGCTGGATATCAACGATAACGCGCCGACCTTCGTGCAGAATCAGTACACCGGGTCCAGTTCGCACAATGGTTTCCCGTACGGATCGTCGAACTATCCGGCGAATTACCATCACGCGAAGTACGTGACGACTATTTCGGAGGACGTCCCGCCGGACTCGAGCGTGATGTCCGTGAAGGCGACCGATCCGGACCAAGGGGTAAACGGCAAGATTACGTACGCCATCTTCGAGGAGACTAGTTGGCTCTTCAGGGTCGACAACCTGACCGGCGTGGTTACTACGGCTGGGTGAGTGCACACGTCCCGTCGTTTACTTTTTTTTTACGTACGGCTTCCCTTCTTTCTTTTATCCTCTGTCACTGTCATCGTTTCCTTCCCTTTTGACCTTTTTCTGTTTCTTTCTTTCTCTCTCTGTTGGGTCTCTTTTTTTCTTGTCTCTCTTTCTCTTGTCCTTTAGGCCGCATGTGAGTCTCGCTTCGCGATCTCGGCTACCAACCGACTAATTTCATCCTGGCGTTAATTACCGCGACCTTTATTACACATCCGATTAGGATCACCCAGGGGGATATTACGCCGGTAGTATAACGTCGTAAAACGGGAAGTGAAGACGCGCGCGCACACCTACGTACACACACACACACACTCGTAGGAGGGGACGTCAGGGGAGCAGCCAGTCGGTTTACAGGGGGAAAAAGCTCGACGCTCGAGGGCAGTGCGGGAGGAAGGAGAGGCGCGGAGACGCGGTCTAGGAACGTCGTAAAATTATAAAGTCAGTCGATGCGCTTCACGAACGATGCACTATGGCCGATTAAACGATTCCGTATGCATAACCCGTCGGCACAACCCGAGATACTCTTCCTTCCTTTTTCCCCTCGCATCCCTTTCCTCTCTCTCTCTCTCTCATCTCGTTCTTCTATAATCTATCTATATATCTCTTTGCTCGGCCCTCCGCCGCGCTCCGTCCGTCCCTCTTGGTCCGTGTGTGTCTCTTATGATTACGTGCGCAATAAACCGATATCTCGGGACATCGTTAAGACGAAGACTTTCCGTCCATGGCTTCCGTCCATCCCACCAAACAGCAAGGTCGTGATTCGTTAATTAATGGACGATTTCGCTGCGGGGCTGCCGCGAACCTTGATCCCAGCGGACCGCGCTGATCCAGCGGTTGATCGTTAACCGCTCGATACGGTCTTGGCGTACGGGCGGTGGAAAACCCTCAAACGCTAATTGCGCGCGCGAACTTCGCGGAATCGAATTCAATACCGAGCCCTTATATACAAAACATTAACTTTTACGAGTCGGACGGGTTATACGGCCGCGTAAGAGTTCCACGGCGATTAGAGCCGCCTGCCTCCGTGTCGCCCCCGTGTCCGGCGACCTCCTCCCGTCTCCCGAAGACGACACGACCGAGTGATTTCGATAAATCACTTCCACGTCGGGAATATGTAATTTGCTCGTTGCAAATTATTATGCGGAGTCGCCGTAAACCCGCATGACCGACCGACACGCCCAGCGTCCGTCTCGGTGACTCACGATTCGCGCTTTAATCCCTGTGGCAATTAGTTGCCTCCTTGGTGCCGATCTTGGTTTACGATTGCGATACGATTTCGTTCGACCGCGCGTCCGTTTACGCGCGGCTCCTTCCGCGTTTTTTCCGTTTCTGCTTCCGTCTACCGACGAGATGAGTAAGGTGCCTCGTATCGCGGGATATATATACACGAAGAGCAGGGAGAGCCGCGAAGTCAATGGAGGAACGGTGTAAAGACAGAGAGAAAGAGAATGGTCGGCAGCTCCATGGGAAGGAGCTCAGGAGGGCGCATACTTTTGCGCCGCGACAGCCGTGTGTCATTTCAGCGAGACGCCATGTGGCATTTCAATGCATTATTTCAGCCGGCAAAATGCCTCCTGATATGCAAAACCAGATCTCGGTCTCTTCGAGCTGCTCCTTCGCCGCGTCTCTTCCACTTTCATCGTCTCTCTCTCACTCTCTCTTTCTTTCTCTCTTCACCCTTTCCCGCCGCGGCCACTGTCCGGTCACTGTCTCGTTTCGCCGTCTCCTGCTCCTCCTCCTCTTCTCTCTCCTCCCGCTTCTGTTTTTGGTATCCTCAGATCCTCTTCCCTCGATCGGTAGCCGCGAACCCGGCTTTCGTGTCGCCTTGTTACCGTTGCTCTTGCGATGACGGTCTCGTTCCTCTTACCTTTTGAAAGCCGTGCCGTCGCTCGATGCGGCACCTCTCTGGAAAGAGAGTGTACCGAACACTTTTCCCCTCTTCTGCTCTCCGGAGACCACCCGGTAGAGACAATACACGGGTTAAACGAGGACCAGTTCTCTATAGAATAATTCGATAAAAAGCGTGAACTGCATGGTAGCAAGACGTCGAAATGACATCACGGATGACCAAATTTCTCGCTAAATTTATCCGTGTGCGCTTCGTTTATTTATCAATTGAGTGACAGCATCGCGAACATTCTTGCATTCCTTGAAAGAATCATCCTGTGCAGCTAAGACGTTCCTTGCAACTGTCGTTCTGTTCGGATACGATGGATATTCGTAAAACTGCATACTTCGAGTTGCTGTCGGCAGATACGGGCAGATACCAGGGCGGAAGATAACTGTGGAGTATTCGAGTTAGCTTCGCGCAATCGTAAATAAGCGTATCGAACCCGTGCACTACTGACGTCCGATCATTATCCCACGCTTATTAAGAATTATTGCGAGCGCGCGTTGTATCGCGAAGGCACGCTGGGAACTTCTCTCGCTTCGCTCGACTTGCATTTGCGTAACTCCGTAAATAAACATTGTCTTAAGATACGACATTGTGAGACGCCTAAATCCGAATTCTCTCTAATAACTTCTAATTAGTAAAATATTCACTTAGATATTTTATTGATAACTAAGAAACGGCGATACTATTTTAATGTATTTTATCGAAATCTATCAAATTTACCTATCAAATTAAGATTTTAAAAAGAAATAAACTGTAATTGCGCACTATGCCTTTTTACTAAATTAATGTCTCTATTTCTCAATCTCGATAATAAGCCAACTATTCTATAACTAATGTCCGTCTCTTCCTGTTCGATACAGCCCACTGGACCGTGAACGCCAAAGCAGCTATACCTTCTTTGTGGTCGCCACGGACAGCGGCAGATACGACGCGAAAAACACATCGATACCCGTCGAGATCAATGTCAGCGACGTGAACGATAACGCGCCAATTTTCGAGGAGTACCCCTTCCGGGCACGCGTGCCCATCGGCACGCAGCCGGGTCAGAACATCCTCCGGGTGTCGGCCAAGGACGCCGACGATGGCGCGAATGGCGACATCGTGTACTCGTTGATAAACGAACAGGAGAAACCGAAATTTCGGATACACCCCAGCACCGGCGAGGTAACGACAAGCTTATCGTTGTCGCAAGATAACGGCCGGACGTACCACCTGGAGGTGTTGGCTCAGGACAAGGGTAACCCGCCGAAGAGCGCCAAGGGTTTGATCGAGCTCCAGGTCGGCGATCTCGCGGACCTGACGCCCAGCCTGAAATTTCAGAATGACACGTACAACGTCGTCGTTCAGGAAAATGCGGCGGCCGGCACGGAGATCATTAAGATCACCGCGGTGCGCAGCGACGGCAGGAGGCAGCGCGTCACCTATTCGATCGCGTCCGGAAACGACTATGATACCTTCGCGATCGACGAAAACACCGGTCAGCTGCGCGTCAACGATCCCACCAGGCTGGACGCGGAGCTTTGGAGCGACTTGACGATAAAACCTGATAACGAATTGCCGGACGACACGGCGCGCACCAATTCGTGGGGTAGATCCTTGGAGGGCCAGCAACCGAAGGAAGAGCCCAGAGAGAGTTCGAGGCACATTCTCAGCGTAGCGGCGAGGACGGCGGGCCAGGAGGTTCTGGAAGCGTACGTCAAAGTGATCGTCAGGATGACCGATGTCAACGATAACCCACCGATCTTTACGCAAACACAGTACTCGGCTACTGTACTCGAGGGCAATGCCAAAGGAGATTTTGTCGTGAAGGTGAGAGAATCTTTGTGATTTTATATAGTTATATCGCCTTTAATTTGATACATTATATATATATATATATACACAGGGCCCCTTTGCATAATAAAACTAAGCATATGTATGTGATATAAACTCTATGTGGGTGTTATTTTTATGAAGGGTCTAAAAGAAATGCGACATACAATTAGGATTATCCAAAGATGCAAATATTTATTTGTACTTTTTCTGTCGTATGTTAAAATCTAAATATAAAAATAGATGATGTGTAAAAATACATTGTATATGCGTTGGACACATATTATAATCGTCAATATTTGCTGCTGTAGCTTTCAGCAAGTGATGCAGATCAAGGACTGAACAGCAGAATCTTATATCATATTGTGGACGGTAATCCAGATAATGCCTTCACCATAAGCCCGCCGTACAGCGGAATCGTGCAGACCAATATAGCCCTAGATCGTGAGATCCGCGAGAAGTATAGATTGACTATCATCGCGACCGACCAAGGAAACCCACAATTAACTGGCACAGCTGCATTGAGCGTGCGAGTAATCGATGTCAATGACAATCAGCCTACCTTCCCGGAACACAGTATCATTTCAGTCTCTGAAGGTAAGTCACGAGAGCCGTTACTATTCTACCTTGAAAAACTTTTAAGCTTTACGAAATAGTAGGATATGACATGTAGATTGATATGATTTGCTCCTCTATACATTGTTATGAAAATTACCTATAATATATATATAATTAAGCTATTCTCAGATAAACACATTACTGTTATGTAACTGCTTGCGTTACGCTTTAGTATTTAAAACTATTCTGGCGTTTGTTGTGCCATCAGTTTGCTCGTTAAGTATTCGATCTTTACATTTCTCGAATTGCGGTACCATTTCCTCTAAACTTTTGTCACCGTCTAAGATCATAACTGGCGCCGGTAAAGAAAATAGGGTTTTTTTGTAGAGCCAGTCGTCGTGGATTTCGTGAATTTGTCTCAGATACTCCAACGACACGCAGTCCTCTTCTTTGCGTGCACGTGCTTGCATTCTTTGAAACACGACTTCAGGCGTTGTCCTCAGATATACTAAATCGCAAGTGAAAGATATAATTTCATGAAAGGGAAGTCACGTTTTATATAATTTCTTTTTTTGCTTAATTGACAGAGATACATACTTATTAAATCCGTCCTTATATTCGTGTTCTCCATACACCAATCGTACCAATTTTCTAAAACCATCGCTTCCACGTCCTGTATCATATGTGTACGCTTCATATTTTCTAGGAAGCATCTTCCGCTAAACACGGATCTTTCCATAACTTTATACGGCGATGGTGTAGCCATAGTATGTAACTGTAGCCTGGTTAATTGAACGTATGATTGAAACAAGAACGCATAATTTACTGAGTCCTTGTAGAAGAGTTCCTGAAAGTATTATATAGTTTTTCTTTTGATATCCACTCATATCAGGACATATTCATTCAAATAATTATACTAGACTGTCTAAATCTATATAGTGATTCTACTGTATATCTTTGTCCACAGTAATGTCTATATCGCAAGTATAGGTATGTCTCACAGATACGTTACTCTTGAAAAGACTTACCAACAAGTTTACTCCAGCCACATTTCGCCACAAGTCCATCGGCTCTTGCAAGATTGTAGCATTATTAAAACTCTGGAAGTGGTCCAGGAACGTCGTTTTGCCGCTTCCGATATTTCCCTCTATACAGATCGTAAATGGGTTGTTGTAGAGTTTCCTCGGCGAAAGCATTGCCATGATGCAGCTGCTCCTTACTGAAACAACACGTTGTTTCTAATGTGAGTTAATTGCACAAGACGACCGATTTCAATTTTATATTGCCATAAAAGCGTCGTCGACGAAACTGACGGCCAGGTAACTTTTTCAAGGAAATCTGCCAATCAATTAGACACAATCCACGTACTAAATCGGCTCTCATACCGACTTTCATAAGCGTCGTGGCTTATTGCGTTTTACGAGACACAAAGTGTAGGAATATCATAAATAGTACCTATAGCAATTATCTCGGTGATGACTAAGCTCACTTTTACTGCATTATTCTATCGATTTATATAGGCAACGCGCACGAGCAACTTCTTGAGGTTATCGGCGACGTACCTTTATGTCGCTTCTTATATTCGTCGTTATATTCTTCATGTGACGTTAAACCTCTTCGAAAAACACGCGTTGTGGCCACGCAAGTTGCTCGACGATGACGAACTGTGACGCGCGACACTCGCGACAGATGTTGCCCAAGAGGCATGTTTCCCGCCGAAAGTGTTCGTCGCCATGTTTGTACGTCACAAAATGGGGAACGTGCTCGCCATCTGTGCGAGGCCGCGAGGCGCGGCCGGCGTCGCGTCGGCGCGATCAGCTGGTCGCTGCGCGGTGAAGCTATAGAGGAGCTGTGGAGCCTTGCGCACAATGGAGAGTGCATAGATATTAGGAATAAGAATAAATATTAGAAGTCGGAATTAGAAATATATAATAATTAAATGTAACACATAATGGAAAAGATAAAATATAAGATATAAATATAGGAATATTCCTACATTTATATACATATCCTAATATTTAATATTTATTAAATATTAAATTAAATATTAAATATATTAAACAGGAATATATTCTTATATTTGTAAATCCTAATATTTAATATTTATTCTTATTAATAATATGTGCTCTAGTGTGCGCAGGACCTGAAAAAATATACCAAAGCCTCTTGTAGAAAAATGCCGAGAACATTAAGGGTCGACAGGAGTAACACTACCGACCTCTGTCGGGTTGCTTAGCTGCGAGTCCGTATTTTATTTATTATAAATTTTTTAAGAGCCAAAATGGAAAATCCGACTCTGTACCAGCTTGCGGCTGATCTTACTGATTAAAACGAGCATAAGTGAAATGAGATTCGTTAATTAATTTGGCTAAAATTTGGGACAAGCCGTTCCTAAGCAGCTTTGCAG